>NW_005843649.1:27388-36398 GCF_000455745.1 Alligator sinensis | reverse complement strand
CAAGGCGATTCCTTTGAATCTTGTTGACCTATAACTCAGCAAGTGTTCAATTTCTACAGGGGAATCCTACTGAGGCACCTCTTCCTCAGTTGCTTAAATTACAACCCCCTATAGAGATGCAATTAGCACCCTTAATAGTTACCTTGCATATCAAAGTAAATTGGGCAAGAAACAACTTAACTTGAATTAAACCCAAGTGTAGGTTCTATAGTGCTCTCTTGTTCAACGCCTGGTATCAATCATTAAAGCGTGAAGACACTCAGAAAATACATGATTGAACTGATTTAACATTAGGAAGGATAGGAGCAGGAACAGGGATTTTAAATTCTGTGGATTGGGAAGCATTTAAAAAACAAGGTTAGCACTACTGAGGGTTTACACCACACCATTGTACAGGGACAGGAACACAAGTTTGCTGAACTCACACAAACTGGCATAGATACCTTTGAATTACAATGGCATACTTGGAATCATATAAACCATACCTTTTGGATTCAATACACCACCCTGAGGGATATAGCCAATAAAACAGCAATAGCAATGTGGTGTTCTGAACAACAAGTACTAGAAGCTGTGTTAACTGAAAGGGAAATGGAGTGGATGAGAGCCAAGGATATGAATGTTTTAGCCCCAGTATTGGCCCGACATGCAGACAACATATTTTCCCCTTATGTTCCTGGATGGTACAAGCCCCTCCAGACACAGACTGATATAAGAACTTTAACTGGGAAGATTATTGTGCAAGTGATATGTTCCTAGCCACACCGGCACAGAAAATTGTTATGGTAGCTTTACCTTTTGTTAAAGAAAGACCTATCTGGATACCTCAGTAGGGACACGAATAGAAATAGGGATAGAATAGGGTGTCCAGAAGTAGAATATCTGGATACCTTGCTTAGTAGGGACACACAATGGAAATAACATAGATCATCAAGTTTGTGATAGATAGACACCACAACAATGAATACATCCAACTCTTCCCATTTTAGAAGAGCCCTGCTTAACTCAGAGCACAGGTCTGTCTACTTGCTTTTGGGATGAACTAAACAATGAAACAACTACAGTGTATCATGATACAGAAAGTTGTGTGTGTATAATTGGGTTAGAAGCACTGACAGTTATGTTTTTTACATACTTTGTTTTACACAAAGAGACATCAGCTCAATAAAGCAGCAGCAGTGAGTGAATAGTACATGGGAGCTAGGGAAGTGTGGGAGAAGAGGATAGATGAAGGTGTGAGTCCTTCTTCAACTTATATTTGATAAGGAAGGTACAAATGCAGCCTAACAAGGAGAGGGCAAGCAAGCTGACCTTCTTTGTGGGAGAGAGAGACAAGCCTGAGCTGGCTGAAAAACTTTTTTATTTGTGAAGAGAACAATATTATATCACAAAATTTACTTTCACAACTGTTCAAACCTGTATGAAATCTTGATCTTGATTTTTAGGGAAAAGTCTTTGTTCAGATTTAACAGAAAAAATCCCAAAACCAAGTTGTTCTCCACAGTGAGAGAACTGAGCATTTTTAGCACCCATTTTTCCACAGCACAAAGCAGGGTACTGCGTGTGTGTGGGAGGGGGTGTGTTGGAGGATGGGTGGGTTGGAAGGGCCATGGAGCAGGGAAGTGGGGATGCCATTGGTAGTGAAGTGGTGAAGCATTAAGCTTTGTGACAAGGAAGAAACAAGTTATTTAGTAATAGTGTAATTGTTAAAAATAATGTATAGTGCCCCTTCACTAGGTCAGTGCTAACTGTTGGTGAATTGGTATTCTTTCATGCCAGACTAAAGTCTCATTGGGAGGTGTGTTTGTATCCATGTCCAGGAATGCAGATGCAAAGAAATCATTTAAGAGCTCTGCTTTATCCATCCTATCTGTTATGAGTTGCCCAAGTCCATTCCGGAGTGGTTCTGTGTTACCCTGTTCTGTATCTGCTTTGGCCTTCCTCACTGCTTCCCTGGAAGTGCAAGCGAAGCAGATATAATCTTCCTTGGTGGCTGTCCCCTGCTTCCACAGCCTGTAAGCCTCTCTTTTCCTCTGAAGGCTCTCCTGGATTTCCCTACTCAGCCAAGAAGGTATTTTGGCTCTTTTGCCTCCCTTTGTGTGTACTGGGATGGTATCCCTCTGTGCCTGCAGGATCAGTCCCTTGTAGAACTCCCACCCCTCTTGGACTCCCATCTCAGAGATGCGATTACCCCTCAGTCTCACTCTAACTAAGCTCCTGAGCTCATTGAAGTTGGCCTTCTGGAAGTCTAGCACTTCTGCCCTACTAGTTATCTTTTCCACCTTTCGCTGGATAGTGAACCCTATCAACTGGTGGTCACTATCCCCTAGGTGACCTTGTACCTGGAGATCCCCCACCAAGTCTAACTCTGTGGCCAGCACCAAGTCAAGTAAGATATTTCCCCTGGTGGGACTGCATACCTCCTGTGCTAGGTGCAGGTCCTGTATGCAGGTTAGGAACCTACATGAACAGGCAGACCTGGCTGACTGCTGCTCCCAGCAGATGTCTGGGTAATTTAGATCACCCATGACAACTTGAGCATACTGCTTTGGAGAGCTGTTTCAAAAATTCTAGGTTAGCTCCTCCTCCTGGTATGGGGGTCTATAGTAGACCCCCACTACCAAGTCCCTGTAACCCCGCCCCCTTGTAACCTGACCCATAGGACTTCAATCTGTCCTTCTTCTGTCCCCAACTTTATTACAGAAGATGTATGATGTTCCATAATGTATAGAGAAATGCCCCACTTTTTTCCCCAATCTATCCTGCCTGTATAGCTTGTAGCCCTCAATACCCACTGCCCAGTATATAATTAGTACCTTTCATCTTATTCCTTTGTACAGTATATACTTGCTATTTAACTTCCAGAATGTCTTACAAAGTGTGTGTGTGTGTGTGTGTGTGTGTGTGTGTGTGTGTGGGGCGGGGGGCAGGCACACAGGCCAGCACCAACCAGAGGTGCTAAGAGTGAGCTTCCAGCCATGGGGAAAGAGAGAGCTAGGGAGGAAGGGACTTGAGAGAGGACTTTTTCATTCCCTGGGGCATTGCCAGTAACCAGGAAGAAGGGTGTGTGTGTGTGTGTGAGAGAGAACGAATTATGTATGGATTATGTATCAGGGATTAGAGTGACTGTGTGTATGTATGCATGTATGTACACCTGAATCATTTATGAATATTCCTATTATTAATTGTATAATTAGTAATTTAATTCTTGTCATACAGAATGACTTGGGATCTTTGTCATCACAATGTACAAAAGAGCCAATTATTAGGAAATAGGCACCTGGGCCTGGCCGGGGTTCAGCACCTCAGATCTTTGGGCAGCCACCAGAGGAAGGCAGAGAGCTAGGAAGGGAGGGAGGCTGAGAAAAGCAGACACATGAGATATTATGATTGTCACTATTAGGAAAATAGTGTGGCCAGCACCAAGTCAAGTAAGATATTTCCCCTGGTGGGACTGCATACCTCCTGTGCTAGGTGCAGGTCCTGTATGCAGGTTAGGAACCTACATGAACAGGCAGACCTGGCTGACTGCTGCTCCCAGCAGATGTCTGGGTAATTTAGATCACCCATGACAACTTGAGCATACTGCTTTGGAGAGCTGTTTCAAAAATTCTAGGTTAGCTCCTCCTCCTGGTATGGGGGTCTATAGTAGACCCCCACTACCAAGTCCCTGTAACCCCGCCCCCTTGTAACCTGACCCATAGGACTTCAATCTGTCCTTCTTCTGTCCCCAACTTTATTACAGAAGATGTATGATGTTCCATAATGTATAGAGAAATGCCCCACTTTTTCCCCAATCTATCCTGCCTGTATAGCTTGTAGCCCTCAATACCCACTGCCCAGTATATAATTAGTACCTTTCATCTTATTCCTTTGTACAGTATATACTTGCTATTTAACTTCCAGAATGTCTTACAAAGTGTGTGTGTGTGTGTGTGTGTGTGTGTGTGTGTGTGGGGCGGGGGGCAGGCACGCAGGCCAGCACCAACCAGAGGTGCTAAGAGTGAGCTTCCAGCCATGGGGAAAGAGAGAGCTAGGGAGGAAGGGACTTGAGAGAGGACTTTTTCATTCCCTGGGGCATTGCCAGTAACCAGGAAGAAGGGTGTGTGTGTGTGTGTGAGAGAGAACGAATTATGTATGGATTATGTATCAGGGATTAGAGTGACTGTGTGTATGTATGCATGTATGTACACCTGAATCATTTATGAATATTCCTATTATTAATTGTATAATTAGTAATTTAATTCTTGTCATACAGAATGACTTGGGATCTTTGTCATCACAATGTACAAAAGAGCCAATTATTAGGAAATAGGCACCTGGGCCTGGCCTGGGTCCAGCCCCTCAGATCTTTGGGCAGCCACCAGAGGAAGGCAGAGAGCTAGGAAGGGAGGGAGGCTGAGAGAAGCAGACACATGAGATATTATGATTATCACTATTAGGAAAATACAGTACCATAATACCAAAACCTCATTCTACTTATTTTGCTGTACGTACTGGACACAGCACCCATAAATGACTGTGCTCCTTTGTATGTGGATGGACAGTACACTGAGCCCAAGTAAGGTAATAACATTGTAGTAAAAAAAACTGGGCTACAGAAACAAAGAGAAAGGAAGGGAAAGGAAAATTACATACATGATCTTTGGAAAAAAAAACAACTAGTGAAGCATATTTTAGTAAGTAGCTGCTTGGACTAACTTGACCATTTGTAAGTTTTGAGCATTTTAAAATCTTTTATACTGTAGACTGGGCCACTGAGCATCAGCAGCAGCAGGAGGAGCAGGCAAGGCTGGGAGTAGGGAAAACAAGAGACAAAATAACTGTAGTCATTGGTAAATTCTGGCAAGTTCATTAGGGTTGTGCAAAATTGCATTGGGTGTTTCATTTTGGGGTTGTTTTGACTCATTTCAAGCTCAAAACAGTGAAATAAAAATGAAATGAAAGGCTTCAAAATAGCCTCAAAAAGAAACAAGGCCAGTCAAAATGTTTAAAAAGTTTTGAAACATTTTGAGTTTCGAAGCCGGGCTCGCAGGGAAACAAACTGAGGAGAGGGAGGGGGAAGAGGGGGGAAGGAATGATCTGAAACTGATGTGTAGCTGGACAGTGACTGTTCCTGAGGTCCTTTCCAATCCTAGTGCTCTGGGGGAGGGATGGAAAAACAGCTGCACTTTAACACACACACACTGTCACATGTCACGAGTTTTGCTTGTCAGCAGCTTGAGGTGCAGTTTCCCAGAAATCCCTACATCTATATCCTTGAAACCTGGCAGACTTCATGGCCTCAACAGTCTACCATCCCTACAATTTTCATCCCACTTTGCCTTAACACTGACACAAAGCCACATGTGACAAAAGTTTTGCTTATCAACAGTTTGAGGTGCAGTTTCCCAGAAATCCCTACATCTATATCCTTGAAACCTGGCAGACTTCATGGCCTCAACAGTCTACCATCCCTACAATTTTCATCCCACTTTGCCTTAACACTGACACAAAGCCACATGTGACAAAAGTTTTGCTTATCAACAGTTTGAGGTGCAGTTTCCCTTAAACCCCTGCACCTTGAAACTTGGAAGGCTTAAGGCCTAAGAAGGGCCTACCATTCCTGCAAGATTCATCCAAATCAAGCCAGAAATGACAAAGTTATAGGCTGTTTTGAACTGCCCCATTATAGCTTATGGGCAAAACATTGAAACAGTGTCAAAACAGTGAAACTGTTTCAACAAAACAAAATGGAACAGCAGTTTTGAATCAATACAAAATTCGAAACAAAACGCTGTTCCATCAAAACGTCGAAACATACATTGAAACGTAATGTTGGAGTCCTACGTCCAGTTCTGGGCCCCGCACTTCAGGAGGGATGTGGACAGCATGGAGAGGGTCCAGAGGAGGGCCACCAGCATGATGAGGGAGCATGCCCTATGAGGAGACGCTAAGGGACCTGAACCTGTTTAGCTTCCACAAGAGAAGGCTGAGGGGGGATCTAGTGTCCATTTACAAACTAGTCAGAGGGGACCAGCAGGCATTGGGGGAGTCCCTGTTCCCCCGAGCACTACCAGGAGTGACTAGAAATAATGGTCACAAGCTGGCAGATGATAGATTCAGACTAGACATCAGGAGGCGCTATTTCACAGTCAGGGGGGCTAGGGTCTGGAACCAACTTCCAAGAGAAGTGGTGCTGGCTCCTACCCTGGGGGTCTTTAAGAGGAGGTTAGACAAACACCTTGCTGGGGTTGTTTGACCCCAGTACTTTTTCCTGCCATGGCAGGGGGTTGGACTTGATGATCTGCTCAGGTCCCTTCTGACCCTCCCTACTATCAATACTATGAAACTATAGAATGGTGCTGTTTTGCACAGCCCTAGTGAACAGTCACCTGGCAGTGACATTAACAGCATTTTTACTGGAGCCAGAAATGGTATCAGGCATCTGTCTCAGATTTGTGTTTTTCTCTTCTTCCTGTTGTGCCTGATGGAAGCAGCATATGAAGCGTAGCATTCTGAAACTAGAAATAGGAGGGAGAGGGATGTTAAGAGCATAAGAATTTGTATTGTAAAATCACCATGCAGTGAAATGGAGGTACCCCTCCTGTATGGGAGGGGGGGAACATGGGAAAGTGGGGAAAGGCAGCTGGGGGTGAGGAAGGCGGGGAAGGTGTAGTCCCCCTCTCCACCCCCCGCCCTGCCTAGAACCTTGGACTGCAACTGGAGGACTTTATACTGTGGGATACCTTGCACCTTCATTCATGGCAATTAAGCCCTATGTACATGCAAGTTGAAGTAACCAATGCAAGCCACCTTCCCCCAGGGCACAGCCAAGTGTTGGATCTCACTTACCTATGTGCAAATGTCTCGGTTGGTTGTGGAACTGGTTGGGGTGTCCCCTTTCATGGATCACAAAAGCAGTCTCATCCTGCACTTGAATGCTGCATGGCACCCAACATCAGCAGCAAGCAACAGGCTGCACTCTTAATTGAACCATTGAGTTCATATTCCTGAGCCACCCGGGGGCAAGTGCCCCACTGGTCTGAGACCTTGTGCCACTGGTGTGCTGCCATCTCTCATCTGCCTCAAATGTATGCACCCCAGTACCTGCTTCATGAATTTATAGGTCTTCAGAGGACAACCCCTGCCCTCCAGCTGGCCTTGTTCTGGTGTAGAAAAGCCCCTAGACATTCTGGTGAGCATGGAAAGCATGTAAAAAGCCCAGCCCACCCCCGCCAAAATTGCCAAAACATAACTATTTTCTGTGAAAAAAAATAGCAGGGGTAAAAATTGCTGGGGGCAGCTTTGCAAATTTAGTATGTGGGAAATGCAATACTTGTGTACTTTTGTGTAGCCCTAAGGGTTCCCCACACCCTTACCACTTACACAGTGTGGTAAGTGTGCAGAAAAAGAGGGAGGCAAAACTTGCTAATGCAAAAAGCACCTTGAAAAGGTGAGGGGAAACCATGGTGCCTGAAGCAAGGGCAAGGCAGAATTGTGAAAGGGAGGCAGGCAGCCTCTTGAGGTGCCTTGCATGGACAAATTTCACACCCCCACAACCACTAAACACCCAGAAAAAGCTAGGGGCAGAAGTGCTGCATCAGGAGGTGATCCCCTTTGAGAGGACTCTCCTGAGCATTTCTTGTCTTAAAAGGCCACCTGGCAGCAAAGTAGTACTGAAAGGACAGGAGGGGACAATTGTTCTGACATACCCCCTAGTGCATTTTACTATTTATAGCATAATAACCCATTACATGGTAAATCACAACTATTGTATTTATTTAGTCATCATAAACTAAGAAAGGAAAATTAAACCAGGAGCATTTTTAGAGGGTAAATGCCAATTATGTGGGCAAGTGCCCTGAGAGACAGTCCACTGTATGCATCAAACCTGGAAATGACGCAGTAAAGCCACTCTGTGGATGTCCTGTTACCTCTCACAAGCAGGCCAGAGACAGGAAGTAAGAGAGCTGCAGTGGAGGGTCCACCCCACCCCAAAATTCTGCCTAAAAGGAACAGGTGCCTCTGCTCCTTCACCTCTACTAGAAGACCACCTCTGCACACAGCAAGACTTCCCCAGTGGCATCTCACTAGACAGACCACATCTATCACTGCCTCTTTCTCCTGTGGTGGACAGCAATGAGAGTGGCAAGCCTGGCACTCAGCTGTCCCTCCCTGTGCCACACTAGAATGGTGGTGTGATCTGCCTTGAGATCCTGTCTGGGAAGTGACTGTGCACATGTACAGTCAAAGTGTGCCACATCTGTGCTTTGATGCCTACCCTGACATGCCTTGGAGGTGATGCCTATTGACAACAATAACAGGGTAAGCCAACCTGGCCTGGCACACCCTGTATAGGCTCCCCATCACCAAGAGAACTGGTGGCTTCCACTGGAGGCTGCCGCATGGGACCTTGGCCTTGGACACCTTTGTGCACCACTTCGGTTACAGAGTGTTTCCTGAGTGGCGCAGTGTGACATAAATTAGTCTGCATTTTGTTACAAAGCTAAGTGTGCCCAGACCAGGAAGTGAAAGAGAGAAAGATTTATCTTCTGAAAGTTAATTGTGGAAATAAGTTTAACCAGGCCTCTTACTTCATAGATTTCATAGACATTAGGGCTGGAAGGGACCTCAGAAGATCACCGAGTCCAGCCCCCTGCCCAAAGGGCAGGAAATCAGCTGGGGTCATAGGATCCCAGCAAGATAAGCATCCAGTTTGCTCTTGAAGGTGTTCAATGTAGGCGCTTGAACCACCTCCATTGGCAGGCTGTTCCAGACCTTGGGGGCTCAGACAGTAAAGAAATTCTTCCTTATGTCCAGCCTGAAACAGTCTTCTAGTAGTTTATGACTGTTCGACCTAGTCATCATCCCTTGGGGCGCTCTGGTGAACAAACGTTCCCCCAGATACTGGTGGTCAACCCTGATGAATTTATAGGTGGCCATCAGATCACCCCTGAGCCTGCCCTTTTCCAGGCTAAAGAGCCCCAGGGCTCTCAGCCTGTCATCGTAGGGTCTGCTCCCCTGACCT
>NW_005843649.1:15798-23905 GCF_000455745.1 Alligator sinensis | reverse complement strand
CCGGCAGAGAAGCGCGCCTGTGTGCGCAGCCTGTTCGCATGGCTCCCTGGGAGGCTGGGCAAAGTAGGGGCCTGGGCAGGGCTTGACCTGGCCCGGCTCCACTCAGCCACCTCCTCCCACTCACTAAGGGGTTAGCCCCCTCTCTCCATGGGCCCCGCTTACCTCCAGCTGTGCTGGGGGTTAGCGGGGGGCTCTGCGGCTGCTGGAGAGTTTCTGGGGGGCTTTGGGGGAGCGGGGGTGCAGCAGGCTTTCGCCCACACATCTCTCGCCGCTTCCGAGCCTAACTGGGCAAGAGGAGAGGACAAAGAGGACTAAGAAGAGAGACAAAGAGAGAGAAAGAGAAGAAAAAAATGCTGATGCTATGTTTTTAAATGTTCTAAGGTAAGGAAAAACCTTCATGCCTTGTTTTGTCATAATATATTAATCTGTGTGCAGGTGTTAACCTCCTCCTTTCCAAGAACCAGAAACCGATAGCTGTTCCCAAAACACAATGTGTTTGCTGAAAAAGTTAACTGCCTACATGTGACAAACGAATGATCAACTTCTTCTTTCTGTTTCTTCAAGGTTGCTCTGTCTGAACAATGCATCTTTTTTTGCCGTCTAAAGTATAAATACGCTTGTAAACTTATAGAGGTTAGAGTTCTTTTGAGACCCCTCCTTGTGATCACTTGTATAGCTCTAAATAAACCAAGATGGCTCTGTCAATTCTGATACAACCACAATGCAAAGTTTGATTTCTTCCACAATTTGGTGCCGTGACTCAGATAGGGACACCTGGAGTGATCTGGAGCGATTGATTGAGATACAGACCGTCTCCTCACTAACGCCCCAGTGCCAAACTAAAGTAAGAGACCTTTTGAAATCTCTATTGGGGCTTTTTGGTGAGAGACTGCCTGTGTGTCTTCCTATTTGCTGCTTGAGGCTTACCCTATCCGACCCTTTTGCTGCCAGAATTGTCAGACCCACTATCTAAGTAGGAACTGTGAGTAGAAAACAGTTTGAAATTGTGTTTCTGTTGTCAGTGAATGTATTTGCCAGTGTTAATTGAGTTATGTTCTGTAAAGAACTATGAGGTCTTTCTGAAGCTAGGAGTGGAAACCTTGTGCAGCCACCCCGAGGACGCCAAACTTGTTCTGTGTAGTCTTCGAAAGCAAGGGTGCAAGGTGGAAACTCTTAGACTGAAGGAGATCAGGGCTGTGTGATGAATTTTCCCTACCCCCACTCTCATGAATGAGCCGTGTCTAACAGTGAGTAACTGCATTGTGTGCCGTTGCTGCAGAGTCTTGTCCTTGGACATTAGCCACAGCATTCCTGTGCCACTAGCTAATCTCACGACCTGACCGGACACCCTCAATAAGCCTCTCCTGTGTGAAAGATCTGTGTGAATTGAGCTTAAAGACATGGGGAGCAGAGAGTCTAAAGACGTACCGGCTCTGCCAAAATGGACTCCAGCATTGTACATGTACACACACTATGGCCATAAGAGTTGTAAGTTTCTAAACAAATGAAATCGGTATACCAGAGATGATTCTAGCTTGCAGTTTCCCCTGGAGGGAACATTTGATTTAAGTAAAATCATTCATCTCTGCGGAGCCCTTGAGTCAAGAGGCAGTAAAACGCCACAGACTCAATGGGACACATTTTTTGATTGCTATGCAGAAGCTTCCAAAAGACACAAAAAAATCTCAAGTTCAGAGCCTTAAGGACTCCCAAGAAAAAATAAAATCTCAGATAAAGGAATCAAAACAGAAAAATGCACCAAATAGGGGATCCCCCATATCAGCACCAACACAACTTTATTCACAATTGACTGAGAATGAATCTGTAGAAAACGTAATTGATTTTTTTAGTGTGCCACCCCAATACCAGTCCCAGGCACAATCTGAACCCAAGGAAGTTCAAAGTAACCAAATAGATTCTTCCTGCAGAATCAGGCCACCCCATCAGGAAACCATCACTCAACAACAATCACCTGCCCCCGGGGCATGCCCGTGGCCACCAGAGACATGGCATTTGTCTCCTGAAACCTCAACCTCCTCCTATTTAAGGTTCAGCACCTAATATGGTCCAGTCCCACCTTTAAAAATGAAAAAGACTTGCCTTATGCTTTTATGCCAACTCCCACAGCAGGGTCCAAATGGGGAAATTACAGTCACAGTCCATGCCCCCTGGACCCCAGGAGATCTCCTAAACCTTGTTAAGCAATTCCCCAATATCAGGGAAGAACCCCAGGAGTTCAGAGATGAATTGGAAACTTAATCATTTGTTATGAGCCAACATGGGCAGATTTAAACCAATTAATGAGAAGTGTTCTGCCCTTCAAGGTTTTCATCATGAACAATTCAGAGGCAGGGGATGTGGTCATGGGATGGGACAAGGAGAATTTCAGTCCCAAAATAATGACAGTTGTCATTATTGTGGCCAATCAGGACACTGGAAGGCTCAATGTCCTCACCAGCCTGGCCAGCTGGAGATGACATTTAACCAGGCACCACCTCCTATCACTCAATTCTCCATCCTGAATCAAGGAGCCTCCTGTTAAGAAAGCCTGAGGAATGATGATATCATCACAGCCCCGTTTCTCTCACTTAATCAAGAGGATCCCTTCATTTCCTGTTTAATTAGTGGCACTCCCACAAAATGTTTAGTAAACACAGGCGCAAGTCGTTCTACTCTCTGAGCTGAAAAATTTTCTACAACTCCCCTCTCCTCTGCTGTTGTAAACGCTGTAGGAATTTCAACTCAGATAGTTCCTCATCCTGTTTCCCAACCCTTACATGTTTCTCTCAGCCCTGTTTCTGATCAACATGCCTTTCTCCTCAGTCCTTGTTCTCCTGTTAATTTGTTAGGCAGAGATTTGCTTTGTAAACTCGGCTGTACTATTTATTGTTCTCCTAATGGTGTTTATTTAGATGTTCCCTGTGTTAATGAAATGGCTGTACTTGCTACCCTCGCTAGCTCACCTCCTGAGCCAGAGTCCCCTAATCTTTCTGTGTTACAAGAGGAAATCATAAAGGCTGTCCCTCCGTTTCTCTGGTCCCAACATGCTAATGAAGTAGGGCAAATCCATACTGCCCTAGGCCTTCCCGATTATGGTAAACCCTTTATTCTTTTTTGTCTTGAAAAAGACAGATTTGCACTTGCTGTGCTCACTCAAGCACATGGAGACAAGCACCGTCCCATTGTGTATTATAGCTCTGCACTTGACCCACTTGCAGCCAGACTTCCTCCATGGCTTCTCCATGGTGCTGTATCTGCAGCTGCTATTACTGTTGAACTCTCCTCTACCCTTGTATTAGGCTCTCCCCTTACTGTTGCTGTCCCACATGCTATAGCAGCCCTTTTACTGAAAAATACTCAGCACCTTTCAAATGCTAGATTGACCAAGTATGAAATTTTGCTTCTTTCTGATGGAAATATTTCTTTAACTAGATGCCCTGTTTTAAACCCTGCCTCCCTGTTGCCTACTCCTTCAAATGGTGAACCCCATGATTGTATTGCTGTTACTGCCCACCTAACAATGCCCCACACTGATCTAAAGGACACCCCCTTGCAAAACCCAAATCTAGTATTTTATGTTAATGGGTCATGTCAAAGAAACTCAAAAGTTTCTCTTACTGCATATCCTGCAACATGTTCCCAATATGATGTTATAGAAAGCCATCACTTGCCCAATGTGTATTCAGCTCAAGTTGCTGAGCTTGTGGCCCTTACCACGGCTTACACCCTAGCCTCTGGTACCTCTGTTAATATTTACACTGATTCTTGCTATGCCTTTGGTATTGTACACAATTATGGTCAACTTTGAAAGCAAAAAGGCTTCCTCACATCAGAATGTGCCAAAATTAGTAATGGTCCATAAGTAAATGCTTTGTTAAATGCTTTACAGTTGCCTTCTGCCGTTGCTATTATTAAATGCCAAGCTCACCAGAAACCTTATAATGATGTTACACATGGGAATGCTCTGGCAGACAACGCTGCCAAAGCTGCGGCTATTTCCAATCCTCAGGCTACACCTGTGTTTTTGTCTATCTCGACTAACCGGTCTCCATTTGCAAGTCTTCATGAGGTTGCCCTCCTCCAAGATCAGGCTCCAGAACCAGAAAAATATACATGGAAACTGGCTGGGTGTTTGTTACACCCTCACCATTTGTGGCGCTCCCTGGACGGCCGTCTGGTTGCCCCAACAGTCCTTCTTCCCTGTCTTGCTCACAAACACCATGGCATAGCACATGTGAGCAAAGGGGGGATGATAGAAGCTGTTAAGCTTGATTGGTTTGCTCCAACTTTTCCATCTGTGGCTCAACAATACTGTTATACCTGCCCTATTTGTCAAGCCCATAAAGTGGGAAAGTCTGTAAAAACAAAAAAGGCAGCACATCCCCCACCTTGGGGGCCATTTGTAAATTTACAAATAGATTTTATTCAAATGCAGAAATGTTGTTCTTATGAATATGTTCCTGTTATTGTATGTATGTTCTCTGGATGGGTAGAAGCCTATCCATGTGCAAAAGCTGATGCCATCCCTGTGAGCAAAAAGTTGCTCAGAGACTTTATTCCAAGGTTTGGTATTCCTTTATCCATAAACTCCAATAGAGGAACTCATTTTATTGGGCAGATAATAAAAGAAGTCTGCAAAGTCCTGCAAATCCAGCAGAACTTTCATTGCCCATACCATCCACAGGCCTCGGGCCAAGTAGAACGCCAAAATGGCATTTAACAAAAAAATTAATTGGCCAAAATTTGTGCTGAGACTCCCAAAATTACGAGATGCACTTTGTATAGCCCTTATAAATATGAAAGCTACTGTCAGCCATCGGGCCAAGTAGAACGCCAAAATGGCATTTAACAAAAAAATTAATTGGCCAAAATTTGTGCTGAGACTCCCAAAATTACGAGATGCACTTTGTATAGCCCTTATAAATATGAAAGCTACTGTCAGCCAAAAGACTGGACTTAGCCCACATGAAATCCTGATGGGAAGACCCATGAGGTTCCCCGCCTCACCACCTGTTGCCTTCCACTTTTCCAATATACATTTACTTGATGATACTATTTTAGACTACTGTATGGCACTAATGAAGTGTGTTAAGGCTTTTCATTCACAGGTACAAGCAACTCTCCCCAATGAACCAGATGAGCCATGCCATTCCATCCTGCCTGGTGACTGGGTCCATGTAAAAGTCCAACAACAGACGTCATTGCTGGAACCCCACTGGAAAGGCCCATTCCAGGTACTCCTGACAACCAACACTGCAATAAAGTGTCAAAGACTCCAAATGTGGATCCACGCTTCACACGGTAAGAAAGCATCAGCCCCATTAGACCCAGAGTCTCCTCCATATCAACCTTGTAATCAGCCTCCATGGACTGGTAGTGAGCCTAGCACCTGCCAACAGGAGAGCTCAAGACCAGTAGTAAGCCAAGCGCCTACTGGTGAAGAGGATTTCCCACTATGGAACAAAGAAAATGTACCCCAATGACACCACTATGCCCTTTAGGAAAGGAAAAAGGCCTCTACCTAGTTCCTGGTTCCTGAAGTGGGGTTGGTTAGTCATGACTTAGGTACTTCTCAGTCTTTACTTTTAGATCATCTTATATAAACTGAAAGACTCACCAGCTAAAAGAAATGTTGTAAATCAGACTAGACTTCAAAACAGGTCAAAAAGATCACTTCCACACTAGCATGCTCACCAAAACACTTTTCTTCAACTGTCTTGTCAATATGCAAATGATTTAAATGTTTCTAAATGTTGGGCCAAAAAAAAAAAAAAAAGCCCAAAAAGGGAGAATGTGGAAATAAGTTTAATCCAGTCTCTTACTTGACTAAGAGGAGAGACAAAGAGAGAGAAAGAGAAGAGAAAAGGATGCTGGTGCTATGTGTTTTTAAATGTTCTAAGATCAGGAAAAACCTTCATGGCTTGTTTTGTCTTAATATATTATATGTTTGCAGATGTTAACCTCCTCCTTTCCAGGAACCAGAAACTGATAGCTGTTCCCAGTGCCCCATGATCAGTTGGTCTCCATGATCAGTTGCATGTTGTGGCTGACAATGATGACTACTGTGAAGAGGAGGGAGGAGGCAAAGCATGAGGGTGGTGAGAGGTAAAGTAAATGTCATTTCCATACTGAAGGAGAATGGAAAGACCCCACATTTCACCCATCAGCCACTGTCATGACAGGGCTGGGCAGTAAAGGGCATGACTGGGACCCTGGCAAGAGGGCACTGCTTCTAGTAAACCAACCCTCCCATGGGACCCATGGGCCCATCCTAGTAACCCTTCTACTTCCCTGCAACCCCAAACTGCAACCATGTCCATGCCAGCCTGGATCTGACCCACAGACCTATTACTACCTTCCTTTGCCCGGCAGATTGGACCCATGAGGCTATCCCAGCCAAGTATCACCTTCCATCTTGAATACAATAAATGGGCCCAGTATTCTCCCACCCCATCCTCCTCTGATTAGGCCAGTGAACCCCTCCCACCATGCTGCTTCCACTGACCTCCTTGTACTTGCTGATAGCATCACCTAAGGCATCCATTGACTGAATATACAGATTATTTGCTGGTTCATCCTGGGGAAGTGATAGATCCCAAATAGAACCCAGAGTCCTGAGCCACATTCCTAAACTGCCCACCCCTTGATGTTATTTATTACTAGGATGTCAAGGGGGTAAAATTGTTATGTGATGCCCTCTAGAGCCCTTTTACCAGTAATACCTGATTAACCCATAATGAGACTTAAATGAGTACATGTTACGTCATTCATTGTTGTACATTACAGCCCCAGGAACATCCTTAGCCAGAAAAGACAATGCCGTGGACAAGTGCCCACTGCATATCAATAAAATCTGCCTATTATCGAGTGGAGAGGTTGGGGTCAGTCTGGGGGTTTGGCTCCACCTGGAGCAAGGTATCTGGGTCATAAATCCAGTGCCAACACCCCTCACTTCTGACCCACAGCCCCCTAGCCCTGCCAGTCCCCTTCACTCCTGGCCCATAGCCCCCTAACTCTGCTGGTGTCCCTCACTTCTGACCCACAGCCCCCTGGATCCTACCAGTGTCCCTCACTCCTGACCCACAGCCCACCCACTACTCTAAGCCCTGATGGTGCTCCGCACTTCCAACCCACAGTCCCCTCTCCAAATGCCAGTCTTGGGAGACCTCATTTTTCTATTCATTCTAGCCCTGCCTATGGCAGGGACTGAGGAAAACTCTGCGGGACCCAAGCCTTAGCAAGGGCAGGGTCTGCATCACTTGACCACCTTGGAGGACTGTGTGGGAAGTGGTGTTATGCATTACTGCTCCATGATACTCACCAATGAAGCCACCTGCTTACAGGCATGGGGAAAGAAATGGTTAATTTGAGCTTGGTGCACCCCTATGCCAAACCCAACACATGGTCAGAAGGAGCAGTGCATTAATTGGATCCAGCTCACCCAGCACCTATATAGATCATGCAATTTATCATGGGTTTTTGGTGTTTTTATCTAATAGCTGAGTGAATCCAACTAAGGTTGTAGCAGAAAGCCCCCTTTTCCTCTTGCCTGCAGTTCCTCTCCCCTCTTTGGATATGTTTTTCCTCTTCTACCTTTTCTTCCTTCCTCTTTCTTTCACTTTAAGATACGGAATTGTGTTTTAAAGTTTGTATGTGTGCATTTTGTATCTCCCCTTGTATTTTGGTATTTTTATCTATTTGTGTGCCATGGCATTACTCTTGTAGCTTATATTTTATACTCCTCATTTTTTTAACTAAATGTATTTAGTTTCAGAAGTAAGTTATACATTGTAACAATGTTAAACAAGGGCAGGAATCAAACTGCCACTTCCCTGTATCAGGCGGGCCCCTGAAAGAGCAAGTGAATCAGTGATTGACTGCATAACACAGTAGCAGGCAACAATTAACATCTAGGGAAACCACAGATCAACCAACGGAAGAAATCAATAGGGGACAATGTAGCAACTGGGAATTCTCCAAAAATCACTGTTCAAGGACTAGAAGCCCTGGTCTGAGTTAATCAATGCCGGGGACCAACTTTTGGGCTGAACATCTCCAGATCGACTGCTCCCAGAGCCCTATTCAAAATTCATCAATGGACTCCCAA
>NW_005843649.1:11674-15647 GCF_000455745.1 Alligator sinensis | reverse complement strand
GGGAAGAAGCCTTGACTGGCCATCGACGGCAGACTTCAGCGCCTGTGGGATAGGTATACCTGACTGTTGTAGCTCGCTACTGTGCGTGCGTGCGTGTGTGGACCAGTCCCAAGGTTTATGATTTGACTTCATTACAGTGTTTCAATCAGCCTAATAAACCAGAATTTTAAAGATCCCGAGTTGGACATTTGTAGCCAACAAGGTGATGCTTCTTCTGGTAAAGCACCATTTTTCCCCCATTGCCGGTCAGTGGTGCAATAAGGAAAAACAAAAGGAATGTGGGGGGCAGGGATGGGGGTGAGACTGGTGGCTGGGGGAAGCAGGGAGAGCACTTGCTGTGCACATGGCCTTGTGTGGGGGTGGGGTCAGGAGGAAGCTTACCAACTTTGAGGACTAGGGGGAGCAGCCACAATATCTTGGGAAGAGGAAGGCATGCCACTCTCCCTGTCTACTGTGGAGCTACAAAGGTCCCCAGCCCTGGCCCTAGTCATACCTGTTAGACCAGAGCTCCATGTGGCACCCAACAACTAGGGAGATGACAATTCAATTGCCCATTTGGCCACCTACAAGTTTATCAGGGGTGACCACCAGTATCTGGGGGAACGTTTGTTCACCAGAGCGCCCCAAGGGATGACGAGGTCGAATGGTCACAAACTACTTCAAGATCGTTTCAGGCTGGAGATAAGGAAGAACTTCTTTACTGTCCGAGCCCCCAAGGTCTGGAACAGCCTGCCACCGGAGGTGGTTCAAGCGCCTTCATTGAACACCTTCAAGATGAAACTGGATGCTTATCTTGCTGGGATCCTATGACCCCAGCTGATTTCCTGCCCTTTGGGCGGGGGGCTGGACTTGATGATCTTCTGAGGTCCCTTCCAGCCCTGATGTCTATGAAAGAGCATGAACTTGGGTACTTTCAGTCAATCACTGTTTTTTTCTGGTTCTTGCTGACTTCAGCACTATCTCCAAGCCCTTGCTTCTGCTTTATCTCCTGACGATAGCTGGGGAGTTACATCTTGTTCTTCTTACACAACGGGATCTAACACTATGACTTTTTTCTGTGTCAGCAAAGCTTGCAAATGCTGAGGCAACTAGTTTTCTAAACAAAGGCTTCATTCAGCTACAAATCCAATACACCCTAAAAATCCACATACCCTAACAATACCCAGCATCTATCACAGCCTGGTGCCTCTCCCTGGGCACCCTTAACCATATCTCCCTCCCTTCACAACACTCCCTCTCTATGCATACCTGCCAGCAGGCACAGGAGGAGCCAAAGGGCACTGAGGCAACAGGCAGGCTCCGAGGCACAGGTTTGCTCACTCCATAGTCCCTGCCTGCCAAAGGGAAAAAGTCTGCCCCATCCCACTCCCACTACAGCCATGTGTCTATGTGTGTGTGCACACACATGGCGCCCCCTGCCTCCAGTCACCCTCACCCACTCCCCCTATCCCCAAACAGCCCCTTTCAGGCTGGAAGGCTACCAGCCTGCAAAGGGAAACCTGCAAGTTTCTTTCATTTTTGTCCATTAAAACAGAAAAGCTGTGGTTATCTCTCTTAGAGGAGAAAATCCATGTTTTTTCTGCATTTTTCTGTGGCAAACAGAAAACCAAGATCCCTGCAAATTGTTAGGGTGACAATAATTTTTATTATTAAGAAGCACTGGATTTGCAGCTGAATACAAAGGCCTAGCAGAGCTGCTAACCACAAGGCAAAATTATATCTAGGCCAGCCATTTGCTTATGCTAAGTAACCATTTTAGCTGTGTCAACCATTTTCTGAGGAAAAAGCAGCAAATGAGTCTGTGCGCTGTGAACCAGCTACAGTAAGGAACAAAATAAGATACAGGGGCCCCCCAAAAAGTGTGGAAGATGGTACAGCCTGAAACAGAAAAACAGACTGGAATGTGGAAGACAACATGTAATTGGTAACAGAATCTGAGATGAACATATGCAAAAAGGTGAATGGTGGAGAAGCCTCCAGAGGCTTCCAGGTTTTGGTCAAAGTCCGCCCATTGACCGAAGAGCAGGAGTCAAGGTCTTAGACATGCACTCATAGCAAGAAGTCATGTAAATGAATGAAATGCATAGGCAATTCCATTCTAATGAAGCAAGCAGTAAACAGAGGTGGAGCTTGAGATGGGAGGAGAAATGGGTGGAACAGAAGATGAGACAGGTAGAGTAAATGTTAATGAGTATAAAATGAAGTGTATAAATATGGAAAAAAAAAAAAACAACTATTGTTCATTGTGGCTTCCCATATTCAATCGGTGAGGGAGCTGGCCCAAAGCTGTCTCCATTCTGAATATAGCTGTTGTGAGCAATGTGTGCCAGTGTTTGCTCCCAGCTCTGCTCTGGCTAATGAGTAACAGGATCATGGGTTATTGGACCGTCGTCTCCCTAGTCATTGGGTGCTGCATTGAGTTGGGGTCTAACACAGATTACTAAAAAAACAGAACCCCACTAGGTACCTAAACAATCTTCATCCCCCTGGGTAAACATGAACAGTCCTCAATTAAATTACTACCCCTTCAGGTGTGCTCACTCTCAGTAGGTGGAAGAGCCTCTTCGCCTATTGAACATGAATTCCTCATATCCTACCGGGGAATTCAGGACTCCTTCCCAGTTAGGAGGATATTAAAAAAAAAAAACATTTAAATTACTAATAAAATCCCCTTCTCTCAAAAATTGAAATTAAATGTTTTATTTTGAGTTAAAGCTAAGCATTTTACCACAGATGAATACATTTCTTTCTGTTTTGGTTCCAATGTTGGCTTATATTCATCATATGATCCACTGTAATCTCAAGGTTCTCCTTCACAGTACCGCAGCCTAGCCAGTCATTCCACAATTTGTATTAGCACATGCAATTATTTTATCCCAGGGCAGGATTTAGCGTATGTTTTGTGGAATTTCGTCTGGTTGATTGCAGACCATTCTGGAACAGAGTTCTACAGTCCAGAGTGTCTACAATCCACAATTTGTATTAGCACATGCAATTATTTTATCCCAGGGCAGGATTTAGCGTATGTTTTGTGGAATTTCGTCTGGTTGATTGCAGACCATTCTGGAACAGAGTTCTACAGTCCAGAGTGTCTACAATCACACCCGACTTGGTGTCATTAGCTTTGCTACATGTGGTCTTGACACCATCTTCCAAGTGATTAATGAAGAAATTAAACAATACGGGTCCTAGGAGAGATTCCTGGGGAACCGCACTGAGTGCCTCCTCCCAACTAGCCATTGATGACTACTCAAAGACTAAACATCAATCTATCCAGTTTTGTACCCACCTTAAAACACTTTTTTTTCCTAGTCTATATTTCTTTAGTTCGTTGATGAGAAGGTTGTGAGAGACACTGTCAAAAGTCTTACTAAAGTCAATTTATATCCCATTCACTTTTTTTTCCTCAACCACAGAGTCTGTCACGTTATCACAGAAGAAAATCAGATTGGTCAGGAGTGACCTGCTCTTGGTTGTTACGTCTCAGCTGTGTGTTCTTGGGCAACCCTGGCACAGGATGCAGTCTGTCTGACTCAAATAATTCCCCCCTCCCCTCCTCTACATAAACAAAACTGATTAAGATCTAGTGAGAGACACACCTAAGACCCTCCAGATAAGGGTGACAAGAGTGAAACAACTGCCCTAGGTCTCATTTGCATCTGAGATGGAACCAGATGACCATTCATTTACATGAGAGATGGAGAACAGAAAATCTGAAGCAGAGACTGCAGTGAATTCTGGGACCAGAGAAGCAGGGGAGCACTGCATGATGGGGAATCTGTGCTCCAAATGTTAATCAACCCATGTTCACACACACCCAGCTCAGCATTTATCAGACCAGTTCTAATCTGGATTTACTAAGGACTCCCTGCCCCAGCCAGACACACACACACCTCTAAATTTAATAGGCATCTCGGGCCGTACATTCCCGGGTCCCACTATGGGAGGCCTATTTAAACTTGATTGACTAAAA
>NW_005843649.1:10867-11430 GCF_000455745.1 Alligator sinensis | reverse complement strand
TCTGAAGAAACCATGAGATATCCCATCAGCATATCTGCCATCCATAGGAATTTCAAGATGGCTCCCAAGTATCTGGTAACTCCCGAACCTTATGTGTTTCCTGATCATCAATCAGTTCTTTGAGATGTTCCAAACCAGATAACTCCTTGTCAAGAGAAAACACAATGACTTACACTACTAAGGATGCTTTGAAGCAGCTGAACTGAGGGTATAAAAATCTGTAAAAACCATCAGTGAAGAAGAAGAGAAAGAAGAAAAAAGAAAAACTGCTGTGCTGACACCATCGCCTGTTGTTCTTGGGACGCTGGAAGAACAGATCATTTCTCTCTTCAAGAATTGTGCTACAGACTGTGCCTGTCAGCTTTGCAGCCTGAGTACCTTGGACTAGTGAGATCCCAGCGCTCTCTCTCTCTCTTCTCTCTCTAGACACAAACTTCTGAACCTAAACTGTATTAGTTAAGCTTGAGCTAAGTTTCCCCAAATACTTAGTGAAACCAGAGTAGTATTGTCATTGTTGGTGTTTGTTTTTCTTTTGCATGTCTATTACTACTAGTACTATTATA
>NW_005843649.1:0-10755 GCF_000455745.1 Alligator sinensis | reverse complement strand
GACGTGCCCTTATGAACTGAATGCTGGCCCATGAGGGTGTCAGCTGGACACCCAGCTGGATTCAGAGGGATTCTGTTTACCTGTGTGCTTGTGTCTGACTGCAGTTTATTGTTGCTCTGATGAACTGATTCTTGGCATATGAGGGTGTCAGCCTGTCCATGCTGATCAACCCGGCCGGGTCAGGCGTGTCACGTTAATCTGTGTGTGTTTGTGTGTATGACTGATTTGGTGACTGGAAGAACCCAGCCCCATTGAGACTGAGTCCTGCAAGATAGCTCCATTGTGGGTGAGGGCTTGCAGAAGGGAGAGATACAGCTCCGTATAGAAACACAAGTAACACAAGCAGCACATTGACAGAATTACCAAGACCCTAGAAACTATCCCTAATAAATGAGCACACCCCAAAGTAATGGGCAAATCTGGTAACATGGTGCTTCCTGGATCTTTCTGATCACATTGTTCTACACTTATGTGCTTCACAGTGTATTCCATGATCTTTTCAGCCATTGAGGTCTGGCTGACTGCTTTGTAATTTCCTGGATCCTCCTTTCTCTCTTGCTTAAAGAGGGACCCTATATTTTCCCTTTTTCCAGTCATCCAGGACCTCACCCAATTCCATAAGTTGTCAAAGAGGATAACCAGTGGCTCCAAAATTACCTTAGCCAATTTATTCAATTCCCTAGAGTAGGGGTGTCAACCTCATCTGCCCCATGGGACTCCGCTGCATATACCACCCCTCTGCCTGGTCCAGAATGAAAGCTACACATGGAGCCAGGTCCAGTCTATACAGGGTGGGTGCTGTGCACAGCATGGATTCCAGACTGGGTAGAGTGGGTGCCTCATGTGACATAATCCCAGAAGATCTAGAGCAAGCACTGGCTCCAGCATATAGGAATCTCATGGACCCACTTTGGCTGGTCTCTCACTGTAATGCACAGTGTCCAACTCTCAGAACCGCACTGCCAGTGCCTCCTGCTCATAACTGGCTGCAGTTGGTGCTTCCTGCATGCAGGATGCATCCCAGACTGGCCAGTGAGGGTGCTGCATGAAAGAGCAGACCTGGACTGGCTGGAGAGGGTGATAGATCCAGAATGTGGGGTGGGTCCTGCATTGGCCCTGTGCAGGTGACATGTACAGCACAAGTCCCAGAGCTGGCACGGAGGGTGCTGCATTATCCCAGGCCCTGCACACAGGTTTAGTTCAGTGAGATCTGCATGTGGGGTAGGAGCTTATTAGAGACACAGGGCTAGCACCAGGGACCAGATGATGTGTCTTTACAGGCCTTCTAAAATGGAAGCAATCTAATCACCTACATCTACATGTCACTCTTGAAAGGCTAATTCATATGGCTGAGTTACAGTGCACATTATTTTTTTTCTCCTTAACCATTACCTTGCTTATAGTGCTACATGCCCTGCCCTACCTTTGGGTTAGGCATAAACAGTTTTGTGATTAAGACATGTATGCCAGCCATTCACCCCAAATCAAATGTGCTGAATATTAGAGAATACTTGAGGCTATTACATCATCCCTGCATCCTTGGAATGCAGCATGGTTCAGCAAACAGGCCTCTTCTTCCTTCCATCCCCTCACCAATTTTCTTTATCTATAAAATGTGAGTGACACCATCTATCCTTGATAAAATAGTCTGGGGCCAAGGGCCACAAAAGAGTGGAAAAGTATAAGAAACAAACAAAAGACTGAAAAGTATAATGTATTTAACCTTTTAGATCACTGAGTCAAAACAGCCTCTCCCCCCCCAACCCCCTCCCTTTCAGGGTTCACTATGGAGCAATTAGTGCAAGTTGCTCAGGGGAAAAATAATCCCATGGCCATTCATATATTACTCTGCCTATTTGTCTTAGTCTAACAAGATACCCTATGTATTCTGCAGATGCACTTTAGTTTTATGGATGCAAACATCCATAAAAGACATTGCAAAGCAGAGCTTTTGATTAAAACAATCTTATATTAGTAGTAGCAGTACCAGTAATTGTAGAAGTAGCATTTGTAGTAGTAGTAGTAGTACATTTATATAATCATCAGTTGTTGTTTTTTCCCCCCCAAGCATAATTATGCAGAATCTTCCTTTGTGCCATTGAAGTGAAGAAGAAAAAAATCTGTGAGCATTTATATTGTTGCTAAATGTCTGTTATTTAATGTATTGGCAAGCAAAGAATTAGATGAAGTGCAAGTCAATGAGACTTTTGCCATTGAATTTTATTAGAACACATTTTTGTGGTTTAGTTCTAAATATGATTGCATATTATTATGAATTATTGTTGCTGGTAGTGGTGTAGTTTCTACTACAATGACTATTAACATTACTGCTTCACTGCCCTGCACTAACAGGATCGAGGCAGTAACCTCCTCCCCCCCTGTTTTACCCATGTGACTTAAAAGGTGTTTTTTCTTGGTTCAGACACTTTGCCTGGTAGTTGTCAACGAGGGTTATTTTAGAAACTTTAAAAAAATGGATAGACTGTCTAGGATGGTTTAGATAGGGATGATCCTGCCTTGAGCAGGGAGGTAGACCAGATGACTCATGAGGTCCCTTCCTGTCCTGATTTTCGATGGTTCTGTATGGGCATCTAACTTCAATTTTTGTCCTTCAAAATCTTTCTCTGTGTCTATACATAGATGCAGTCTTTTTCATTCTTGCTATTATAATGCATGGCTCCCTCTAACGGATGCTCTTTTTTTCAGCTAACACCCAGCTCCTGCAGTTTTAAAAAGATGAAGGTATTTTACATGTTGGTACCATTCTTGTTATAGAGAATACCTAGAAATCTGGACACATCTGTAACCTAAAGGATCAAAAACCTTGAAGGTAAAGATAACAGATCTTGAAACACCTGCACATGCATAGACTTTTATGAATATAAAAGTGAACTGGGGGGAGGTGGTGTGATTTTCAAATGCCTGAAGTCAGCATTATCACAGATAATGCACTAGTTTCACTTAATGTGTTCTGAATTATATTTTGAAACCTGGGATGGTTTATGTTTCAGTGAAGAAGAGGAGATTTTTGAGTGCTCAATATGGAAATTCATTTAATTGAAAACATTGCTTTTTTTCAATGCCGAGTATCTTCCACAGAAGTTTATGGTGGTAAACACTGCTGAGTTGTGAATGTTTGCAGGAATGGTCCCCTTATTTCCTCATGCCTATATTACATTGACCCAGAAGCCATTTGGATATTTCTTATTTTAATTGTAATTAGAGCTTTTCAAAAATGAAATCAGGTAAAAAATAAGTTAATATATACATATAAAAATGTGGAGAAGCTCAATATACATTTTTGTCAATTTTTCCCATATCAAAATCAAGAATAATTTGGCTGAAAAGTATAATATACTAGCTTGAATCCATAGACAACCATGATTACCTCTGACAAAGGGGGGCAAACTTTTTGGCAGAAACAACAGTAAAAAAGAAAAGAAAAGCCAAATATCAAAGCAAACCAAATTTTTTCAGCTCAAAACCAAAATATTCTTAACTTAAATTTTTTTTTTAATTTTAATTTAAAACAAATGTGTAAAGATGGTTTCCATGAAAATATGTATTTAGTAGAGAACCCAATATATCATCAAAAACAGTTTGTGAAGGGAAAAAAAATGACCAGCACTACACCCTGTGCTTTGGCTACTAGTCTTGCGACCATCGACTGTTGCTTAAGTGTAACTTTTTTAATGACGAATGTCTGCCAGGGAAGCCCATGGGGCTCTTCATAGGATTGGTAAGTGGTTAAAATATCACATCTCAGTCAGCAGATTGAGAGTAGAGTCCTCAATAATCTCAGATGGTTGTAGGTGATTCCCATTTTTTGTTTGTTAAAAAAATGCTTAGCCAGAGAAAAAGGGTATTTTAGAGAATGAAAAATTAAAAGGAAGGGGGAAAAAAAGCAATGTATTTTGTTAAAAAAAGTAACCAAAACTCCCGCACTCACCTCCAAAGAGCACCTGGAACAAAAATATTTTTATCTCGAAAAATAACATATTATGCTCTCCTTCTCCCCCTCCCCCCCCCCAAATATATATTTACCACTTTTTAACCAACTGATCTTTACATTTGCAAGTCTTGAGAGCTCAGAGCTGTCTCTGGAGTTTCTGGGTCCCTGGGAATTGAAAGTGTTCAGAGTATATTCTGTTTTCACTGCACTTCATTCATTATCCCTTATTATTTGTTCTACTCCGTACTTGATTCATATGATTCATAAAGAAGAACATGGCTGAGATTTTCAAGGCTATCTCAGTGGAGGTAGATGAAATATCTTATCTTGAAAAAATTGGTTAAGAAAATGTAGGTTTGTTGAAATCATGTTTTTCCCCTTTAGGAATATTGATATATATTTTTTCAGAAAATATAACATTTTCCTTGAAACAACATATGAAAGAAATAAATTGTTGATTTAAAAGCAAATTTCATTTTGGCAATAAGTTTAAAGGATGATCTGTTTGATGATATTTTCTACTGGAACAACAGTATTGTTGGGAAAACTATAATATCATAAAAAAGCTTCTGGGAAGGAAATGCCTTTCCTCATGTTAACCATGGACATTTTGTGCCCATGAGCTTGCCCTACATCCACAATCTCTCTCATCTATAAAGGTGGTCCTATAAAAAATATCATTAAACAAGTCTTTTCTTACAATGCTTCTTGCATTTTCCATGGATGAACATGGGCTGCACTAACAGTGTAACACAAATACATTTTAGTGCTCTCTAAATTGAAATTGAATTGGTGTGAGAAACTTTTTTGTGTCCTTTGAAAAAGTTGGGACTTTTTTCCCTTCACAACTTAACTTTTTGATAGAATTAAAAGATCCAAACTCTGTGTGTGTGTGTGTGTGTGTGTGTGTGTGTGTGTGTGTGTGTGGCTTCCTATTAAAAGGAAATTCCATTTCCACATAGCTCTGCAGGTACAGATGCAGAGCAAAACCCCATAGTTAACTATGACAATCTCAGTCCAAGGTATTCTGTTGATGTCTCAAAGAAGTTGTAACAATTAATATCTTTGCAAAGATTCCTAGAGTATGAAGCAATGAAGAACCAAAGCTCTGTGACTGCATTTATTATGCAGGGCCTCTCCATCCACCCACAATTCCAGATCCTGCTCTTCATCATCTTCCTCACTGTCTATCTCATCGCTTTGCTTGGCAACCTTGCCATAATTGCTGCAATCCTATCCAGCCCGAGCCTGCACAGGCCTATGTACTTCTTTCTCTTCCACTTGGCTATAGTAGACATCATCTGCACCTCCACCATCATGCCCAAAATGCTTGGGAATCTAGTGACCATCACAAGTACTATCTCCTTCTCTGGGTGCATGGCCCAACTCTACTCTTTCACATGGTGTCTGGGTGCTGAGATGGTGCTTTTCACTGTCATGGCTTATGACCGCTATGTGGCCATTTGCTACCCTTTGCATTACAGCGCCATGATGAACAGGAGTGTGTGCTTGGGTTTGTCTGCTGTGGTGATAGTTATTGCTGTGACCAATTCTTGGGTGCACACTGGCTTGATTATGCAGCTGACTTTCTGTGGACCCAACATTATCAATCATTTCTTCTGTGAGATCCCACCACTGCTGGCCCTGTCCTGCACCCCAGTAAGGATAAATGAGATCATGGTCTTCACAGCAGACATCTTCCTAGCCATGGGGGATTTCCTATTGACATGTCTCTCTTACTGCTTCATTCTTAAGGCCATCATGAAGATCAGGACACGTGAAGGAAAGAAAAAAGCTTTTTCTACCTGCTCTTCTCACCTCATTGTGGTGTCTCTCTATTACTCCACTGTTATATACACCTACATCAGGCCAGCCTCCAGTTATTCCTTTGACAGGGACAAGATAGTAGCAGCTTTGTACACTCTTGTGACTCCAACTCTCAATCCTTTAGTTTATACCCTGAGAAATAAAGAAGTCAAGGTGGCCCTTAAGAAAGTGATTCCATATCTTGGGAGATAAGTTGTGACAGAGAGAACCCTGACTGGGCTTACTATCGAAGCTGAGTCCCTGGTATATGCTTTCCTCTGGAAACATGATTTGGAATTAATCTGATAAACTTTAGACAAAGAATGTAATTCCCAGCTTCATAAGTATTGTATTTCCTTACATTGTTGAAAATTTAGAAACATGACGAAACCCGGTTGCTGAGAAAAAAAAAGAAAACAGGGAAAGAAGAAATAAAGGAAGAACCATCGTGAAAGTTATCATTTATTGTCAAAAGTTTTGTATGTGAGATATGATGGCCATGAAATTGTAAATTATGTAAACTTGCTTTGTAGTTTTTGTTGTCACTTCCTGTGAAATGGGGAAAATGCCAATCATTTAGAATTCTAATGCGTGTATAATTCTAAAGCTGTAAAATTGAACAGAGAATTCCATAACTCATCACATGAATTCCAATGCATGCAACAGATCACTGAAACAAAATCACATTTCTTTCCTGCAGAGAAGGTAGATGTGTTGAAGCAATAAATGTACCGTAGAAGGGCATTGTGATGCGATGTTAGGAATAGCTGATTTATAAAAAGGTTACGAAACATCAAATACAATACTGTATTAACTAAAATATAAGATGACCCTTAATATAAGGCAACCCTCCAATAATTAGATTCTAGATATGAGAAAATAATAAATGCATTATGCTTTTCTGGGTAGAGAATCTAATTAATGGTGAGTTGTGTTGAAGCCCTCCTCCACTACTACAGTATGGAAAGCAGTGGCCGGGGGTGGTCAGGTACTCCCCTTGCCCTGCAAATTTCTTTCCCCTTTAACCTTCCTGCCCGCATTGCCATCCTTACCTCCCCCATCCCAGCTCCCCAAAGTCTCTGGGCCCCTTCCCCACAAATCCCCCCAATTTATGTCTCTTCCTCCCAACTCCCCAGTCTCTGCCTATTCCATCCTAAACTTCCCCCAGTCGTTCCCTCTATCTTCTATGCTTCCCCCAATCTTTGACCCTGCCTTCTTCACACACCCTTATTGTCAGATGCTGCTCAGGCTGCTCCATCCATTATCTGGAAGCTCAGTGATTGCCTGGCCATTCAGCAGTCAGCGCTGCTGATGGCCAGGCAGGGGAAGGAGTTTCCATGTGCTCTGTGCCCAGAAGTGAAGCCTGCCTGAGAGAAGGAAAGCCTGCCTGAGCAGAAGCGGCTGCCCTGTGTCGGGCATGCTCTACACCCTGGCCATCGAGCTGCTGCTGCTGCTGCATGTGCTGTGGCACTGCCTGAGTGGTGTGGCCTTGCCATCAGCCATGGGCCCATCCATTGGCCCTCCGTATATAAATATACCTGTTGGTATATTTTTTTTTTCTGGGATGGGCACCACTGGCTCCTATGAGCTGTCTTTTACCTACCTGTCGCTGAGGTGGACCAGAGCCTGGTCAACCTGGTGAGCAAGGTGTCCACCTGCCTGCAAGCTCTTCAGTGACTCTTCTACAGCAAGGAGCACCTGCCCTGGCACTAAAATGGTGTGTCGATTCCTGTAGAGGTTGGGGGCCCTCATCTTCAGCTGTTGAGGGAGACCCTGGTATACAACCCTGCCTTGTGGCACCCTGTGCCAAGCCTGGCCTCCACCAGCCTCATGGCTGCCTTCATCTAGGCACATGTCCTCTGCTTGGGTCATTTCCTTGACCCCACTTGGTCGGCCTAGCTCTCGCCTGAGGCCCTGACCACCCAGCTGGGCATGTGCTCCATCTGCAGCATGGGTCATCTCTTGCATGACATCCAGGATGCCCTCCCATCAGAAGCAGCAGCCACCCTGGATGACCACCTCTGGGAGTGCCAGGTGCCAGGGATGCCCGGAGCGAGGCCTCCCCCCTGCTGCCAGTCACCCCAACTGTGGCTGGTGAACTTTCTGGAAGACTTGGCACCCTGCTGACACTCCCCATGACTGCTGACAGACACAGGTTGCTCCTTTGCTTCCCTGCCCTGTAGAAGCCTTTATGCCTGTGTGGTTCATATCAGTTCACACAGTGTCACCTATGTTATGAGGGTTTTTTGCTTGTCCGCAGCTTGAGGTACAGTTTCCCCCAAACCCCTGCACCTATCTCCTTGAAATGTTGTGGCCTGAGCAGGGGCTAGCATGCCTACAGTTTTAACCTCACTGTGGCTTAACACTTACATGTGACACAAGTTTTGCTTTCAAGATTTTGGGGTGCAGGTTCCCCAAACACCCTGTATTTATTTCCTTGAAACTTGGCAGGTTTCATGCACTCTGAAGGGGCTACCATTTCTGCAAGTTTCATCCAAATCAGACCAGAAATGACAAAGTTATGGGCAGTTTTATCCTTCCCAATTACATCCTGTGGGCGAAACATCAAAATGGCAAAACTGTTTCGACAGAATGGAAAGGAACGGTTGTTTCAAATTGAAACAAGATTTGAAACAGAACACTGTTCCATCAAAATGCTGAAACGCTGGTCGAACAGAATGCTGCCATTTCACACAGCCCTAAATACTTGCAGCAATACTAGAAGTATTGGGTGCTATGGTACTGGAGAACTGAAATCTCCTGGAGTGAAAGCTTAGGGAATCAATTTCTTCTTGTTGTTCTCTCATAGAAGACAGACCGTCACAAAAACCTCTCTCTTTATTCTGCAATTGTCCTAACATAAATCCATCATGAACACTTTTCTTAGCATTTCTTGTATAAATATAGACTGTTCATATAAGTCAAAATTTGCAGAATAAGATCCAAGAGAGGATACAGGTCCAGCAGGAAACAAAATGTTGGTCTTTCAGTTTATTTCACACAAGTCATACTACACCCTTGGCTGTCGATCACTAAAAAACGGGGTTAGTTAGCATTATAGATGGATTTGGAGTAGGGTGTAGGGCAGTTAGAATTACTAGATAGCTGGTTGGGGAGAAGAGGAAGAGAGAGAGATGATTTAGGGTATGAATAGTCTGTTTACATCCTGCCCCCCCCCCGCCCTCTTAATTCTTCATGTCTTTCTCCATTAATGGTAAAACACAGAAGTATGCATTGTTTCCTGGATCCTGGGCTGATGTAAATCAGCATAATTTTACTGAAGTAGATAGAAATAAATATATGTATAGCAGCTGAGGATTTGACCTTGACTCTCTATTCTAGTCTGTTCTATATCCTATACCACACCCATGACCATGGTACGTGTATACTCTTATACTTCTTTGTAGAATGTGAATGGAAATCAGCGTTTGCTAGGATCCTACCTTTCTGTCCCTTTGATTGTACTTTTAAATGGATCCTTGACAAGCAGCTTCTGCTTTCTGATTTCCAGTGATCAAAAGGGGAGATGTGGCATTTTTTTTTCTAGTTCATTAGAGCAAGCTTTGGGGACATTAGCTCCATCTAAGTATAGAAACTGCCAGATAGATGTGAACAGTGCCATATTCTATTAAGTGAAATACAGCTTAACAAACTTAGCCTAGCATCATGGTTACTTAAAACACATCTGCCAACTCAAATCAATAGAAACAGAGATTTCTACTTTGAAAAATGGTAGAAACAAAAGAAAGGTGGATTTGTGTATCCAATGCTGTGCCAAGCAGCAGGAGATCTGGGTTCACCTCCTGGATTAGGAATAAAATCTATGGCCATTCTTCCACAGGTCATACCTTTCAAATTAGTCAAAAACAGCTCCCAGCAGCTCCAGTGGAGTTGCACCAATACACTTAGTTATATAAACATCAGACAGTTAATCCAAAAAGTTGTACGTTAATTTCAAGTTCCAAAGTAATGCCACTACCTCTAAGCTGAAGAGAAAGAATTGCCCATACAGGGTGTCTATACACAAGCAGTTCCATTACTTAAGTCTGTTGGGGCATGGTAATTACTGTGCTCCAGCATACTCCAGCCTCTTCTATGTCAGAGTCCCCTCTCTTTAAAATGGTGGTGTGGGCACTTTAACTAAAGCTCATTGGAAGAGCTCTAGTTAAATTGCCCCTGAATCCATTTTTAAGCATGGGGACACTGATGCACAAAATGCTGTAGGTGCTTTAATTAGAGCAGCTCTTGAACCACTCTAATTAAAGGGCTTCAGCCCCCGCCCCCCACACTCCCAAGAGCACATGTATAAATGCCCATAAGTACCTGCCATATTTTAACATAGCTGCACTGCACCCGTACCTTGGGCAGCTGCCGTGCAGGTGTCAGGTTGGAGAGTGATCCCCACTGCCCCCCACTGCCCTGTGCTGCACAGGGGGGATCTGACAAGCCCTCAGTCCCTGATCACTGCTGCCAGAGCTGGTGAGTGTGGGACTTTTTTTTTTAATTTAAAGTGCCAGGGCTAGGCTGGGGCACGATGGGGGGAGGGGCAGGAAAATCAGAGGCAGGGTTGGGTAGGAAGATAGGGGACCAGGGGCTGTGCTGGCCCCTCAGCCTCGGCTGTAGCCAGTGGGTGTGGGGCTTTTTTTTTTTTTACTTTTTTTTTAACTGGTGGGTAGGCTGGGCTGGGTGGGGGATGGGGCCAGGCAGGGCAGCAATAGGGGATTCTCTCATGGCTCCCCCGGCTATGCTTGGCATGGGCTGCACTGACCAGACTCAGGTGCTGGCAATGGCAGCATGCTGTCATCCCACACATGGATCCGAGGGCCCGCATCCCCCAGGAGCGATGCAGGGCTGTGCCAGACTCCTGCCAGGGGGTGGGGCACAGGCCCCTAGATCTGCATGCATGACAACTGCATCATGCATGGATGGGGATCAAATGGATCCATGCAAGGATCCCCATGGATGAGGATCAAATATAAACTTCACCTAGAGTGGCA
>NW_005843648.1:70099-72161 GCF_000455745.1 Alligator sinensis | reverse complement strand
ATCAGGGGTGTTCACCAGGGTCTGGGGGAACAATTATTCACCAGAGCACCCCAAGGGATGAAAAGGTCGAAAGGTTATAAACTCCTGCAAGACTGTTTCAGGTTGGACATAAGGAAGAATTTCTTCACTGTCTGAGCCCCCAAGGTCTGGAATAGCCCGCCACCGGAGGTTGTTCAAGCACCTACACTGAACGCCTTCAAGAGACATTTGGATGATTATTTTGCTGGGATCCTATGACCCCAGCTGACTTCCTGGTGGGGGAAGTCAGGCAGGGGGCTGGACTCGATGATCCTCCGAAGTTCCTTCTAGCCCTAATGTCTATGAAATATATGTTGTTGCGGTGGGTTCACCCGCGCAAGTGGCAGCAGACCCAGAAGTGGACCAGAAGCACTTCCGGTCCACTTCTGGGTCTGCTGGGAAGTGCACAGGGGGCCCCTCCTATGGTGCCTGGCTTGGCGACTGGTGTTTCTTGGGTCTGGGAGGGCACCCGGGGTCCCCCCATGGGCAATCACTGAGCCAGGGAGGTGCAGAGGGGCTCCCCAGCGTGGCTGGTGGTGGACTAGAAGTACTTCACAGCGCTCACAAGCTGCACCTCGTAACTTGAGGTATGTGGAAAAAATATTTAAAGCTGTATCTATGGCTGAATCACTGATTCTCCAATTCAGCATCTAATCTTCAGATTCAGCTGAATCGAATCACTGTCCCTGATTCAGGTTGTATCTGAATTCAATATGGCCAGTTTCACACACCCCTACTACACATGCTACTAAGGCAATGCAATAAACTCTGGAGCAGTTCATGCTGGAGTTAACAGCTCACAAGCGCAGTGTCTACATATGCACCCAGGACCACATCAATTAAACCTAGGGTGGTGCAGCCTCAGGATGCAGAGGGTATGGAGGGGGCCAGCCCTGGGCTCTGTGTGGTGGTGTTGGGCAGCAAAGGGGCTGGCAGGACCCAGGAGTCAGGCCATTGCCTGGTTGGGCTGACGAGGCACAATTTGTGCCCAGCTACCACAATCCACCCAAGTGTTTGATTGCAGCTTGTTACTCTGCCATACTTAATTAACTCCCTCACAGTACTAGCTTACGATTGAATTAATTAATTTACTGCACCCTATTACAAGTGCACGTGTGGACTATGACACTTTTCTATGGAGCTAATTAGTCAACTCAGCAGTAAAGTATATGTGTAGATGAATCCTGCATGTAGAATATTTCAATGGCAAATTAAGATACATTTTAACAGTAGTGACAGAAATTATTTTTAATCTTTAGGAAAACAGTTCTTATGAGAAACAAACTTCAAGGGCTAACTATGACTTGCCATGCTCAGGATCAGGGAGTTTTCATTAGCAGGGCAGAACTTTGTCTGGAGTATATTTCTTCTACCCCACCTTACTATTAACCCTCAATATAATGTCTTTCTTGTATCACCACTTTCCCATTTAATACATCCAGCCAATATGTGCCTGATATATAGTCCATGGAAATCTATGGAAAGACTACCATGATAGATGATACAATCTATCAGCTATGAGCTAGGTTTTAGGCCAGAGGCCAGCAGATAAAGGCAATTGAGTAATGCACCTTTGCCTTAAGGTGATGGAAGAAACTGATGTGGAGACGCAACGAGCCAAAGAGGCAGGAAATCATGAAAATGATTCACCTTTGAGACACTTGCTAAAAGAGGAAGAGGACAAGAAACTTGAATTGTGTGTATGGGCGACTGGTGCCTCCCATGTCTGGGGGGGCCTTACCAGGGGGGAGGGTGTCCCCCAGCAGCATGGCAGCAGTGGAAGTGCCAGCCGGCAGAGCCAATTTCAGAGGGGGCACAAGCACTCTCCATGCCCCCCTAGCAGCTGGAGTGCTCGCTATCGGGGTGAGCATGTGCCCCCCTGTGCTTCCCCTACACGTCGCCTATGGCCTGAGAAGAGTTGCTCTGTAGCTACTTACATTTTTCCATCCTTTTTATAGACGGAGGTTTTAGCTCTTGATTGTCCACTTTGTGTATGGTCCAGTCCCAATTCTGGAAACTTCTATAAGCACTTGCAGAACAAAAC
>NW_005843648.1:61431-69880 GCF_000455745.1 Alligator sinensis | reverse complement strand
TGCTGAAAAATTAAGCACAGGCTTACTGGTCAGGTAAGGGGGCTGATCCAATTTCATTCATGTGTTGATGGTCTGTCTTACAAGAGGATGCCAGAAGAATTACACAGTTCAGCTCTTTTTTCAACATTCCAACACAATGCAGCATCAAGAGCTATTCTGTGCAGGATCTTCTCAGTTTCAGTTCATTTTGGACAATGATGACATGCTAAGGCCAATTTTCAACCTCTGGACTTAACAAGGTCATTCAGTCATAGCTCATTACCCATAAGACTAAAACTGAGATCACGGTGGCTACTTCCTATACTCAAGAGTGAATCTGAGACTCCAGGAGTAGGATTGGCATATGCTATCTATGTTCTTGCTATAAAATTTGGTCCATAATGTAAGGGCATTTCTTCTTCATGTGAAGTGCTTAGAAATCCTACAAATAGGGTCCTGTTGAATTCATAGTGGAAGTAGGGTGTGCAGTGGCTTCTTTAATCATGCATGCTCCCCCTCCCCACCCCCCCTCCACCCCGGCCGCTCCCTCCTAATCATCAGGGAAGCTAAAACTGCAGTTTTAAACATAGAGCTGTTTTTGCCTCCCCGCCAGTCAGCAGCAAACAGCAGAGCCATCTGGGACCCCTCAACCAATCAGTAGTGGGAGGCAAAAATGATGCCATATTTAAAACCACATTTTTCATCTCCCTGCTGATCAGGAGCTAGCCACACATGGGGCCCCTCCACCAATGGGCAGGGGGGGCTCGTGGGGGAACCTGCAAGATTAAAGGAGCTACAGCACACCCCACTTCCAGCATGACTTCGGTAGGTCCCTACCTACAAGTTATGAGGTGAAAACATAACCCCTACTTGTCTAGTCCAGGTCTGTCCAACTTCTAAGGTGTTGGTGCTGCCCACCCAGTGTCTGGCCTCCAGCAAGAGCTGAACTAGCACAAGCCATGGGCCCTTCCCTGCTGTACTCTGAACATGTGTGGCTCTCACAGGTGACTGGCAAGGGGGCCATATCCCCCCCCCCGAGCTTTCCCCCGACTCGGCACCACTCAGGCTGAGGCAGTTTTTTTGCCACATGGGCCGGTGGCGTGGGGGGGGCACTAAGCCATGGCATAGAAGTATAGGACTGGATGTGAGGCTTTTGGCCCACCCACAAATTGTGCCCCCTCCCCCAACTCAGGAGGCACCAGTCACCCCGGTGGCTCCCCTCCTCCACTGCACCAAATGCATGGCCCCCCTCAGCTCTCCACCTGGAGACTCCCCTGACACTCAAACTGCACCATTGTACCCCTGCCCTGTCCCCCAGAGCAGGCACAGGAAAGCTTAGAGGAGGGAGGAGAAGCTGGCAGACTCCAGCTGAAGCAGGAGTGATCAGGGGAGCAATGGCTAGATGGGAGCCCAGAGCCACAGATTTGACCCTTCATGGTTTGCATACAGCCCACAGGCCACTAGTCGGACAACTCTGAAAGGGTCCATCAGCCAGAGACCCCTGAAATAAATAGGATTCTAGAATTCTCTATTGTGTCATGGAGTGGAAGCCAGAAAAGACCAGGGTGATTGTCCCATCCAACTCTGTGTTTTGTGGGATGATTCACAAACTCATGCCTGTTAATGGGATTAGAACTGCCAAACTGTAATTTGGGGAGATTTCACTGCATTTTACCAGAGGATGACAAAAATTTCCTAGGGGTATCAGAATATACCAAATGTCCTGGCTGTACAAATCTTTCTTAAGTACTATGCATGATGCTCTTGAGGCTGCTGCTGAAATTTAAACTCTGCCCACTGTTCCTACGAGCACACTCCAAACCTGGTAATATGATATTGCTCAGGTGATGATGCTTCCCATCCAATCACAAAATCTGTTTGTGTGTTTGCTATGATGAGTGATGATAATGAACTATTGCTGAAATTTAATTTGAAATAAAGTATCAAACCCAACATAATGGGATGGGTAGCATTCTGCAAAGTTATTGCTGTTCTATGTTACATTCTGTCCATGTTAATGCACATGTCTTTATTCTCTTCTCTGGCTCCAACTAGTAGTTATTTTGCTGTTGAGCTAGATGCAAGATTGACTTCTTACAGCATACTTGAATGAAACAACTTATTTCATGCCTGATTGTCAGTATTTTTGGTGTTGCTGTATGTTGACAGGAGAACTCCTTCCTTCAAAGTCAAACCAGAGAAAGCATCCACAGACACTCACAGAGAGCTGCAGAGAGATACCCAAGGGTTTATAACAATGTAAACCTCCAACTCTACCTATTATCCAACAGATGCTGGTAATAAAGAATTGCTTCCATTTGCATGCAAAAGAAAGTCCTTAACTTGAGAAAACAATGCTTAAAAATATAGGAGGAATACAATGACATGTGCCACAGTACTCATGCCATGTCCTTCTGCATTATCTCTCAATCCAACACTTTTTTTTTTCACTTTCTCTGGGAATTTCTTGGTACATTTTGATTTAATCCCCTTCCCAGAAACGCATTTTAGTTTCTTATTGTATTTTTTACAAACTATAAATCTGCTGGTGTTCTCTGTTTACTCCTGCTGTACTTTTCTGATTATTAGGACTATGAAATACAAGGATAAATGGATAGAGAGGAGAAGGTGGTAGTATCTCCATGGCACAAAAGGGAAACTGAGGCACAGAAAGATTAAGTGACACTTAACTTTTGTGTCTTATTACTGTGCATTATTCAAATCAAGACTGTCCAGGCTCCCCCATCACTGTAGGTTTTTCCAGGCTGCTCTGTCCCATGGAAAAGCCTGCAGAGCAGGATCATGGAACAGAAGCCAAATAAGGGTGGGGGAGCCCAGAGCCCCCAGCTGCTACTGCAGCTGAAGCAATGGGGGAGAGTGGGGGCTAGGTTGGAGCCCAAGAGCTACAAACTAATGCATGTGGCCTGCAGGATGCCAGTTGGACAACCTGGTTTAACTCAGTGGGGGCCAGATTTTTTGGGAAGCATGCCCCAAATTGTCCTGAACCCTCCCTGAGTGCCAGTCCAATCCGTTTCCCCTGTCTAGTCGACTACTCTATTTTCTGCTTCCTGCCCTATCAGTGCTGCCTGTCTCCTGCCTGATCTGCTACATGGGATGCACAGAGGTTGCCCGTGTCCCTTGTGATGTGTGCTAAAGTTTGGCCACCCTTGTTTTAGAAAGTCACATGAAGAGGCAGCTTAGGCACCTCAGGTTCAGCTGTGAATCACGGTTTCACTTAGGCACCTAGCTCAAGGTTGCTGTGTTTCCTCAGGAAAGATGGTTGTACTTCGGTAATAGATGAAACACTAATATAATGCTATGGGGTCCTTCTGTACTCTAAACATGAATGAGGACCTACCCATATTATTCCTTAAAGCAGGGCTTGGCAACCTACAACCCATGGGCCAGATCCATTGGATCAGGCCCACAGATGTGGGGCTTTGTTGGCAGGGGGCTTCAGTAACAGGCACTCACCCCATGCTTCAGCACAGACCAGCAGCAGGTGCTCTCCTCATGCCCAAGTGGGGAAAAAAGCCACCTGCCTGCCTCTGATCCAGGGTGAGTCATGCCAGGCCACAGCTGGAAAAGACTGCCTACCCGCACCATAGTTTGTAACCCAGTGACTCTATCCCTGGCCCTTCTACCTAACACTCTTCCCCACTCCTGCAGCTATTACAGAGGTCTTCCTTGCCCTAATAAAGGACCGACAGAAACTCTGAGTCAAACAGAAGATGCTTATATAGCTGGGGAAAGAACAAAGTTAATTGATAGTACTAATTGAGTAGGGCAGATAACAGACTACATTTGTAAATGAATTACATCCAACTGCAAATAATTTTGTAGGGACTGATTACCAGGACTTGAAATTTTAAACTGACATAACAAATGGACCCAAGGGAAGGAGATGTCTCCTACTCAGAGGTCTCCATATAATAATTACAGATAGATCCATGGATGTATCAATATGAGCAACATTTACAGGGTCTCTGCAGTCTTTAATTTTTACATATTAAAATCCTATTTTATATTATAGCTGTTCCAGTACTCTGTAAAGCAGATTATCCTCATAACTACATATATTCAATTTTGGCCTCACCAGTCATATTTAGTGGTATCTTGAGCCATCATTAATCAATCATTGGCTATCATTGTAAAAACTGGGGAAGAGCAGGAGCTCAGGAATACAATCCAGGTGTCTTCACTCTCCCTCAAAAAATTAAGAAACAGGGTTGAATGTACATTAACAAAAGTCTAATGGAAAACTGGACTGATTAGAAAACATATTAGGATTTGAAGGATAAGAGTTGGAATAGACATCTCTAATAACATACTATCTGCATTAAGTCCCTTGTTCTCATTATAGCATTGACTTTTCTCACAGTTCTTAAATTTCTACAGCTGAAAAGTTTGCCAAATGTGTAAATTACTGATTTTTGTCATGTGTTCCACATTGCTTCAGCAAAGCTGCCATGTGGTACTGCATCAATGCCTTAAAAAGCATGCAATTCACTTTAGAGTGGATGGTGCTACACAGGGAAGTCTTTCTCTTCTGTGGCATGGTTAATAGAAGTAAAAAGTACTGCTGCCTCAGCTAATGGCACAGGCTTGAGTTTTGCCTTTGGAAATGTTGTAGGGCTGTACAAAGCTTTGGTAGCTGATTTGATTTAGAGGAGATTTGGCCTGATTCAGGAACCGAATCTCCAAATCCAAATCAAATTGGGAGACCAAGTAAATGCTCCGAATCTATTTGAAGCATCCAAATCAATTAGGAAAAACTTCGGAAAAAGATTCAGCTGATTCAGAGATTTGGCTGGTAAGCCTGTTAGGGATGAGGGAGTGGGGAGGGAGGGGTGTTGGGGAGGGAGGGATTGTTGCTGGAGCTGGGGCTGGGACAAGCTGCCCAGCCAGGATGGTGGGCAGTGTTACTTGGGGAGAGGGGCAGGGGAGGTACAGGATGCAGGTGCGGCAGCACTGGGAGTGGGGGCTATGCCCTGCTGCTGCTTGCCTAGCCAAGGCGGGATGCATGTGCAGCTTGTTCCAGGCAGAATGGAGCAAGCAGCAGCAGAGCATAGCCCCCACTCCCAGCACTGCCACACCCACATCCCACACTCCCTGCACCAGCTGACAAACGGCAGCAGGGCAGAGCCCCTGCTCCCAGTGCTGATGTGGGCATGGCAGTGCTGGGAGTGGGGGCTATGCCCTGCTGCCATCCACAGCGAGCCATACCTGCATCACACCCGCCCTCCTCCCACACTGGCTGGGCAAGCAGCAGCAGGGCATAGCCCCCGCAGCTCCCCACACTGGGGCAGAGACAGGCACAGTGGGAGGAGATGTGGGAGAAGCCCCCACGGCTGGCCCCCCCCTCCCCAGCCCCGTCCCCCAAACTCACCAGCTGCAGCAGCGGTGATCAGGGCCTCTGAGGGCTCATGGCAGAGCCCCCCTGTGCAGTGTGGGGCAGTGGGGTTTGCCCCCCCCACCTGGCACCCACGTGACAACTGGCCCATGGCATGGGTACAGCACAGCTCAGCAGGGCACTGCACACTGTCTGGGAATGGGCCACTGTGGCTGAGTGGTGCTAGGCTCCAGCTGACATGTGGAGCTGCCCCAGCTCCCAGGTGGATCAAACAGGGAGCTGGGAAATTGAGCTGGGGGTTGTGGAATGGAACAGGGAGTTGGGAAATTGAACTGGTTCAATTGCCCAGCTCCACATGCAATTTCTCACCTCCCAGTTCAATTCCCCCAGGAACTGGGGCAGCTCCAGCAGTAAGCTGGACCCCAGCACCACTCAGCCACAGTGACCCCAGCTTCCAGACAGCGCGCAGCACCCTGCTGAGCCATGCTGCAGCTGTGCCATGGGGCAGCTGCTATGCAGTTGCCAAGAGGGGGCAGTGATCCTTGGTGCCCCCCACTTCCCCATGCTGGATGGGGGTGCCTTGCCACCAGTGCCCCCAATTGCCATTCCTGCAGCTGGTGAGTATGGGGCTTTTTAAGTTGCAGGAGGCTGGGCCAGGCATGGGATGGGGCTGGGCAAGGCAGCTATGGGGGCTTCTCCTGCAGTTCCCCATGACCCAGGAGAGGCAGGCACAGCCAGAGGAGCCACGGGAGAACCTGCAGCCACCCGGCTGTGCCTGCCTTTCCCCGGCCGATCCAAATCTCCGAATCACACCGAATCTTTCGAAGCCGATTCGGCCGAATCAAATGGGGACAGTGATTCAAATCCCCAGATCAAATCACTGTCCTCTGAATCAGATGAATCCGAATCGAATACTTCCCTATTTGCACAGGCCTAGAATTTTGCTCCATTTAGGTTCATCAGTGAGCTATATCTCATGAAGAAGCTTCTCAGACTTAGGAGGATAGTATACATATTATATTACTTTCCCTTGTTGTCTGTTAAACAGGTTCTTAGCCCTCTGAACTTCAGGCTTATACATCATAATTTTCACTAGCTATTAGCAATGGGAAGGCATAGGAGAGTTTAGATTTAAAAAGATTTTGGCAGTAATGCTATGAAACTGGTTTGCTCAGTTTCATTGAACCCTTGTGTGAAGCTGAGCCCCTGCTCAGAATTCTGGTGTTCCCCTTCCCAATAGAAAAATAATGCATCACAACTTCTCTTTCAGGATCCAAGTGTGAAGACCATATCATGAAGAAAAAGAGCTCATTGAGTCACTCAACCTCAATTCAATTGGATCCAGAGCTCAACAGGAAGAAAGAGAAGCCAGAGAAAGAAAAGAATGTCTTTAAAAAGTTTTTTACATCGAAGTAAGAGCAGAAAAATAGAAGAGAGCTCTTCAGTATTCTGGATTAGGCATTCTTTTTCTTTTCACAACACCCTTTTGCCTTGAAGTCAGAGATGACTATGAGTAAGATAAATATCTATTGGGAGAAGATAGCGGTCAGGTATTCAGATCAGAAACAATGCTCAGAAGAAAACAGTCAAAATATGAAGAAAGGGAACTTGGGTGATCCATGCATCTGATTCTGCCAGGCCCATAGACAACTTTTCTCTAAACTGTATGTATTTGGTTTGAGAAAGTAATATGAGATCTATACCTTGTCTCCAGTGATGGTCAGTGATGCCAGATTAGATTTTGTGATGATGATAAATGTCTGTAAGGGACCAGCATGGGATATGGCCAAATTCATATCTCTTCACTATAGAAGCAGCAATTTGATCTCCAGTCTTCATAGATGACAACCTGCAGTGCTTACTACACTATTTCCCTGAAAGTATTTGTCTTGTCTTACCATTAAGTTCTGATGTTGTAAAGCAGGTTGTAGCTTGTAAAGTAAACAGTTGTGTCTTAGTATGCTAGCTCAAATACATAAGCTTTGTCTTCAGTGTGAGACCCTGCAAAATCAGAAGATAGGCAGATACAATTCTAGCTGTCCATACCGGGAACAGGCGAAATGAAAAGGAAAAAGGGAAGATTCTTTCCTAACAGAAGTGAACTTCCAAGTGTTGTCGATTCTTACAGAGATTTCCATCAGCCTGCCAAATATAAGCACCTCAAATGCCATAGGAGTTAATAATTATGGTATAAACAGGTTTTTTTCTGTATTTTCATGATCCTTGGTTTCTGATATAAATAATTTTTCAACAATAAAAATGAGGTGTCAGACTGATTTGAAACATAGGAGGTAACTTTTAAACTAAAATGGAAGGCATCAGTGAAAGTGGTGCATGCTTGCAGGAAGGGATGCCTGCAAAACTTATCGGGTAAAGTTAAAACTTCTCAATGAGGGTCTCTGATGCTGTTTCAGAGGAGATGCATTCACCCATTTGTATTGGGCAAACAGGCCATAAGCAGGGGAAGATATATATGTTAGTATTTCATATCATCATATGGTACTTACCACTGTGGGATGAAAGCCCTTAAAAGGGAAAGTATGGTAAGGAAAATGCAAATGTCACTTTGAGCTAAATACAGCACTGTTGCATCTCTAACAAGAATGTTAATACTTCTAAGTTATAAGCACTTGTGCTATGTGCTTTGGTGATAAAACCTGTGGAAGTGCTCTCTCATCCTCATTGTTAATAACTTTAAAATGTTTTCTAATTAAAAATCTCAGAGGTTTTTTAAGTCAATTCACTTTAAACTTCTTGTTAATCCTTTAATATAAAGTTTAATGCAAAATGAGTGCCACAGTTATATTTAAATAAAATCAACCAGTTGTAAACTCATGGGGTATCTTTCAGTTGTCTAAATTCTTAATAGATTTATTACAAAACTGTTTCTATCCTGCCCATTGTTAACTATTTGAAAAGACTTGCATCTCAAGGGATGATAAGGTCCATAACCTTAAGATTCTATCATAAACCTGAACAAAATGTTTAAGATTAGAGTGCAAAAAACTAGATACAGAATGTAAAGTTGGAATGACAGTATGCAAAGTGGGAACATCTTTATGAAAGATGCTTTCAGAGGACATATTGCAAAAGGCAATTTAGGTCAAGGTCACAGAG
>NW_005843648.1:43066-61400 GCF_000455745.1 Alligator sinensis | reverse complement strand
AAGAGGCATCCCTGCACCTAAATCCCAGGAGCCCGGTTCTGAGAGTGGAATTCACAAACGCTGTTTAGACTTCTGTGGCCGCATCTATATGAGTCACTGACTGCACAGTAGCCAGATACTACTGCACAGTAGGGGTATGTGAAGCTTCAGTCCACAATTCGATTTGGAGAAGATTCGGCCTGAGTTGGAGACCAAATCACCAAATCTAAATCAAATTTGGAAAAGAAAAAAACCCCTATGAATCAATTTGGAGGCTCCAAATCGATTCAGAAATGATTTGGAGATTAAGGCGGCAGTCTTTCAGGGAAACAGAAACTGAGAAGAGGGGAGGGGAGCAGGGGGGGGAAGACTGACATCTCTAGCTGGCCAGTGACTGTGATCTTCCCCTGAGTCCCCTTCCAATCACAGTGCTCTGGGGGAGGAACATAGAAACAGCATATAAGCCTCTGTCCGATGCCTTTCTGTGCTTTTTGTGAGATGTTTCTGCCTGAGCAACAATATCTGAAAGGTACTGGACTGGCTTGGCTTCCTATCTAGTCAGTCCCCTGCTACTTTCTGTTCTTGGACAGGATTGGATATAGCTTACTAACTAGAATCCCTCTACTTATCCCTATCCAATCCATTTCTTTCAATTTATAATTGTTCTTGGTTGGGTTTTTTTCCAACACTTTAAAAAAATTAAGCTGTTTTTTCCCTGGCAGTGTGATCCATCACTGTGCAGGGGAGCACATACATTACACAGACATACATCATAGAAGAAGCCAGATATTATTACAACACAGAAGTCAGACACTCATAAAAGAAGAAGAAGAGGTTATATTTAGTTATTATTAGTTATAGTTGCAGGCAGACTAAAGACAACACAGAAGAAGACGTCAGATAGAGATTCAGATTAACACAACACAGAAGTCAGACAGTCATTGAAGAAGAGATTTTAGTTACACGCACAACAGTAAACGCAACACAAAAAGAAGTCAGACACAGTCAAACATGAGAGAAGAAGAAGACGACTATGTTATTAGTTAGTTACACACACAGGCACATTTTCCAGCACAGGAAAGATTAATATGAAGTGTGCTGGAAAGGCAAGTGCCAGGTCTTTTGGCAGGAGAGGGAGAATGGGTAGGGGGAGAGCTAGAGCTGCAAGTCCTCCTCCCCCACACAGATGTACCCTCTTTCCTAGCAGCCATGAGTCTTCTGCTGCCAGTGGAAGCAAGGAGGTAGGAGCAATACCTGTCCCTGCACCTGCGCCACTTCCCCTAACTCCAGAAATAGGCACCAGCAGCAGAATGACAGTCTCTGCTACCCCAATTTCATCTCCCAGCGTGAGCCTCCCACTGCCAGAGGAAGAGCTGGATCTGGAACCAGGGGACCTGAACACCCTAGCTAAAGAAATTCTGGGGACCGAGGGGGAATGTGAGTTTGTGCTCCACACCCCTCAAAGTTCCCCTAGTCTGAGGTCTCCTTGTCAGGAAGGCACCTCAGAGGAGGTTGTGGAGGAAAGTGGCTCAGCTGAGTCAGCTCCTCCTGTTGTGCCTCTGCCTGCTGAGGAGGGGGATAAGGCAAGATTCCCATCCTCAACCCAGAAGGGGGGGAGTAGTGTAGTGTGGGATCATTTTGAGGTGGCAGATGATCCGAAGTATGCTGCTTGCCAGCGCTGCTGAAGGTAGATCAGCCAGGGCGAGGAGGTGAAACACTTCACCACCACGGTGATGCTGCTGCATCTGAGGAGGCATCACCCCCTTGCCCTTCTTCCTTCTCAGCCTGGCGTTAGTGGAAGCATGCCCAAAGGGAAGTTCCCTGCTCACTGCAAAGCCCCCATCCCCGCAAAGCAGAGGCAGGCCATCCTGGAGCAGTGGGGGAAAGCTGCAGACAAAGCGGGGCGCCAAAAGTCACCCAGAGCATTGGGGAAATGCTTGTTCTGGATGGCCAGCCCTTCTCCTTAGTTGAGCAGCCAGGGTTTTAGGCAGCTTGTGTCGCTTGTGGCCCCAACCTCCGAAGTGCCCGCATGCACCACCTTTAGCAGGACGGTGCTGCCCTCCTTGTATGAGGCATGCAGGGAGTACTTGAGGGAGGAGCTGCACAAGGCAGGGCCGCAAGTAGCCTTACACTTCACCTCAGACATCTGAAGCAGCCGAAGCAGAGATCACAGGGCACTGGTGTGACCAGTCAGGCCGTTGGTGGGCTCTCCTTCCAGCCAAGGTGATGGATGAGTCCCACACGGCAAGGGAGATCATGAACCACATGGTGCAGTGGTAGCTCGTTGGGCAGGGTGAGCTCACCCAGGGGTTCATGGCCACCGACAACAGGGCCAATATGGTCAAGGCCATCCATGATGCCAACTTGGTTGGCATCCACTCTGTGGCACACAAGCTGCACCTCATAGTCAGGGATGCCTTGGAGAGGGACAGGGCTGCTGGTGATGGCACCATCACTACCACCCAGCTCATTTCCAAATGCAGGAAGGTGGTGGGCTACTTCCACCACAGCATCAAGGGGGGCAAGATGCTGCAGGAGAAACAGGCAGAGCTGAGCATCCTGCAGCACAAAATCATGCAGGATGTAGAGACTCAGTAGAGCTCCACATACCTGATGCTCAAGAGGCTGGTGAAGCAACAGCCTTGCTTGGGGAAGCTCCCTTGCTTGGGCAGATTGGGATCAGCGCCCTCTTAACAGAGTTGAGTGACAGTGACTGGCTTTCTTGCCTGCATTGCATGCCAGCCTTGGGCTGCTTTACTATTCCTTCCATCCAGGAACAGCACACACACGCACCAACTGCAGGTGCTTCCTCAGCTTGACAAAGGGTTTTTCAGCCCAAAAGCTTGCTAAGATATATTTCTGTAACTATTCAGTTGGTCTACTGAAAGATACCAGATGGATCCAAAGGACCTTGTCAGCCAGTGTCATGTCCTTAGACTAGCACCCCTAGCACCTGTCCTTGCATAACTGTGTGATGGCCTAGCTGGCAGTGACCTAGCCCAGGGGTTTTGAAAGGGCAAAAGATGATTGGAGGACTTGGGATTCTGTTTCCTCACCAATCTGGTAATGATTTGGCCCAGGGGTTTTGAAGGGGTAAAAGATGATTGGAGGACTTGGGATTCCCTTTCCTCACCAATCAGGTCCAGAGATTCACCCCTCATGTCCCCTGATTGGCCCCTTGGTCACGTGGAGGGGGATAAAAGGGGCAGCACAGCTGACTCAGGAGGAGACCAGCAAGGGACCACGAGGAAGGAGCTTCAAAGAGCTGGCAAGAGCTGAGCCAGCAGGGTGGGAGCAGTTGCCCCAGAAAAGCCTGAAGGAGCAGGACCTGCAGGCAGCAGTGGGACCCTCAGCAGTGCAGCGTGTGGCCGGCAAGAGAGGCATCCTGCTGGGCTCCAGGATCCCCTACAAGAGGCTGTGGCCAGCAGGAGGATCTGAGCAGCGACCTGAGGGGTCCCAGCTTGGCTTCCAGCTCCTCCAATCAGAGGCCGGGCAGTTTGACGTGAGGCCGGGGCTCCAGGAAGGTCAAGACCCCTAGGAGCTTGGAGTAGGGGCGGCTGTGTGGCAGTGTTCTTGCCTACCGTGTAGGAGATATGAGTTCAAGTCCCAGCTTTGATGACTTGGGGTGACTAAGCTAACAAGGAGAAATTCTTCTTACAGGAGCCACTGTGTTTTCCCACCTTTCTCCTCCTCTAGTGACCCAGGCCCTATATTTCTTTGTCCTTTGACATTTTGTATTTTGTGCCTTTTTATATTTCCCCAGCCAGTATTGTTTGCTCTGTTGTTTGTGTTTTGTGTTTTATATTTTGTTAACCCTGTCTTTTGCCAATGATTGTAAGTGTCTAACCTTTGTTGAATCCTGCCCCTGGGGGCATTGTGGTGTCCACTATACACCCTGATATGCCTGTTATGTTCCCTCATTAAAAGGTATACGGTTAAGTCCCCAGTGGTGGTCTGGCTCTGCTCTATAGGGGGAGGAGAGTCCCTGCACCTCCCATAATGCTTGTGCACCTGCTCTGATCCCTTCAATTGGAGAGGGGGTACCTTTTGGAGTACCGCCCAGGTTACAGCTGACTGGAAGGACACAGGGCCCTGGGCACATCTAAGCCCCAGGCCTGGGGCTGGCAGGGAGAGCTCTCTGGCCGGTGCTGGAAAAGAAGCTCCTGTAGGAAGGGAAAGAAAGGCTCTGTGACAGTTTGTCTGCCTGAGATGCTCCTGGTGCTACTGTGCTGCAGTGCACTGCTTACCTGTTGTAATTTGAAGTGGTGGGCCAGACTGAGGCTGTAGGGAAGGAGGCGCCCACATTGGGGCACACTATGGTGTCATGTAGAGGCTCCAGTGCCAGTGAGGGCACCCCTTAACACATACAGTGTCACCCATATCATGAGTTTTGCTTGTCAGCAGCCTGAGGAGCAGTTTCCCAGAAACCCCTGCACCTATCTCCTTAAAACTTAGCAGGGAGGTGGGGCTACCATCCCTGCTGTTTTCATCCAAATCTGCCCTAACACACACACATGATATGAGTTTAGCTTTCAGCAGTTTGAGGTACAGTTTCCCAGAAACCCGTATCTCTCTCCTTGAAACTTGGCAGTCTTCATGCACTCAGAAGAGGCTATTATTCCTGCAATTTTAATCCTAATCAGCTACAAAATGACAAAGTTATAGGTATTTCAGTGAGTCCCAATTATAGTCTATGGCTGAATCTCTGAATCTCTCCAAATTGGCACCGAATCTTCTGAAGCCAATTTGGCAGCATCAATTCAGGACAGTGATCCGAACCTCTGAATTGAATCACTGTCCTCTGAATCAGACAAATCCAAATCCAAACTGAATACTTCTCACAAGCCTACTGCGCAGTAGCATCACGCGACAAAACCCATGATGCTACTGTGCAGTACTGTTAAACTACTGCACAGTAGCGCAGTGGCGCACCAACAAGGGATGGGGCAGGATGGGGGCGAGGGGGCACCAGCTGGGCTCTTCAGACTTCTTATTGCGTGACATGACTACGTATTGCTATGAGAAGGACGGGGGGAGAAGTGGGGGGCACAAATGCAAGCATTGGCCCCTGTCTGCCAGAGACCCACGGTATGTCACTGCAGTAGTATCATGAAAAAGACATCCTTCAGTGCTACTATTTGTTTATAGGAGTCCTAAACGACTACACAGTAATAGTAATGACTACACAGTCAATATCTTGCATAGATGTGACCTGTGTTCCCTAAACAGTGAATGGGAGAAGTTAGATGCCTAGAAGTAGGGTGTACCACAGCCAGATCACTTCACAGGGAAATACCTGAAATAGACCATAAAAAATGCTGGAGAGAAGGATGTGCCTGAAGTCCTGCCTTTTGGTTTAGGGGGTTACCTGCAGCCTTATTATGGGATTCACAGCCTGAAACCCTTACCTAGACTTAGCCAACCCCTTGCATATGGGTAACTGCCTCACTTTCTTTTCTTAAGAGATGGCTGGAAGCAAATATGGTGATGGTGACTTTTTGCTTAGGAGCATTCACCCAGGAGGCAGGAGAAGGAACATTCTGCACTGGTCCGGACCTGCAGGGAGCAAACCAGGAAAGCCAAGCGACTGAACTCCAACTAGCTACAAGTATCAAGGAAAATAAAAAGTCCTTTTTTAGATATGTGGGGAGCTGGAGGAAAAGCAAGGGCAACATCGGACCCCTGCTAAACCAGATGGGACAACTGACAATCAATGTCCAGGAAAAAGCCAACTTGCTAAATGGGTATTTTGCATCGGTTTTTCACCAGTTCCAAGGGATGCCACTGCCCATTACAGGACAGGAACGCCTGGGTGAGGATGATTCCTTACCCTCCATCATTGCTGACCTTGTGAAGGAACACCTTAAGAGGCTGGACACCTTCAAGTCAGCTGGCCCTGACAGGTTACACCCCAGGGTACTCAAAGAGCTGGCTAGCATTATAGCTCAGCCCCTGGCACGGATCATCGAGAACTCATGGCGCTCTGGTAAAGTGCCTGAAAACTGGAAAAACCAATGTGGTGCCTATCTTCAAGAAGGGGAGGAAGCTTTATGTGCTTTTGAGGTGCCCAAAGACATGTTCCACCATCATCCTAGAGATAATTAAACAATAACCAGTCATTTCCTAGCATCCAGGTGCTCTGAACCAGAAGAAAATTGGAAGGAACTGGAGTTTCCATGCTGAGAGCTCTGATGGCAAATGCTGCTCCCCACTTTCTGGGAGATAATTCTGGAGCTGTGGAAAACCCTGGTGCTGTGCTCCCTGCCAAGCTATCCAGCAATGTCATGGACATGAGTAAATCTCCCCTAGTGCTCCAGGACACCTTGTGATACTATCAAGATGCTTATGTACTGTGAGCTATAAGGGGGGAAGGTTCTGCTGGCCAAGGCAAGTCTGCACTGCATCTTTGGGGCAGCATTCAGCTACGCTGCCTTACACCAGCTTAATGTTTTAAGTTCTGTTCAGAAATCATCCATAATATCTTTTTTGAGGAACATTATTAAAGCACAAGCTATAAAGTCTGTCCTCCTCCCCACTCCCCCAGTTCAAGGTAACATCTTTCAGTGCATTCATGGGTAAATGAAAACCAGATTTCACGTTCTGTATGTTTTCTTCAGCAAAGAGGTGTGAAGAAGAATTTTCCTCTTTTATTTTTTGTTATACTAAGCATTTCTCCATAGCACCTATTAAAAATGCCTGGCACATCATGTTATAGTTAGTGCCTTTGTAGAGGAAACACTTCCTATGTGTGAAAATGGCACTACTGTTTTCTCAATGTTGTGATATGAAACCAAGCTGAGTTTGCATAGAAAAGAAAGAACATTAGTTTATGTCTCAGTCACTGTAAATATTAAATATGTAAAAATTTTGTTGTGTGTTCAGATGACCTGGCTCTTGTTAAGTTGATGATGTTATACTGTAATTTCAGGCCTTATTTCAGGACTCGGCTTGACCCAGTAAATTCCAAATAAATGCCCCATATAAATAAGTCAATAAAAGCATTCACATCCATTTTTATCACTCAGTCAATATTGCATACTTCTTCTGGAAGAGCTCCAAGTAATTGTACTCACTCGTCACAGCTCATTTCATTCACCGCTGAAATGGAACCAATGGAATGGAACCTTGGGGATGAAATGTGACAGCATTTCTATGCCCGACTGTTTCAGCGAATGGAAAGGAGGAGTACTGTAATCTCTCTGCTAAATCTCAAGGGGAATATTGGTAGGCAGAGTGTAGCTACCCAAATTAGAAATTGGCCACAATATTCACCTCCCATATTGCCTGATTTTCAGTGTTGGGATTCCATTAACTTTCAGAGGCTCTCAGCCCCTCTGAAAATCAGCCCTCATGTCTAGATTGTTTCATCTTTCACAAGCTGAAAAATATCTTGTGGCAATGAGATGCTTTTTCACATAGCATGTAATTAAAGTACAGAACTCATTGCCACAAGATGTCATGAAAACTGAGTTTAACCAGGTTCAAAAAGAGATTGGGCAAATTCTTGGACCGAAGGTGCATCAGGAGCCCTTGAGCATGGGAGTTTAGAGGTACAGCCTCTGAATCAGAACTTCCTAGACCTTAAATGCTTCAGGCTGCAAGTGAGAGTGGAACAGTGGAAAAACACCCTCTTCATACCCAGTTCATTCTCCTTTTTGGCATCCGCTCTGTCACTGTGTGCCACAAGATACTGGACAAGATGGACCTATGGTAGGGTTGGGCAAAATACAGCCCACGGGACAGATCCAACCCACCAACTGATTGGTTCTGGCCTTCAGGCTGGCACCCACCAACTAACTGCATTGCTACCAGCTGCCTTCTACCCACTCTAGCCACCTGGCATGATAAGTAGTCACCTGCAGGTAGTGGAGTAGGTAGAAGACAGCTGGGAACTGGAACTGAAGCTGCAGCTGGAGCCCCACATGCTGGGGCAGGAGCCACCCAGCTGCAGTTTCTCCCTCACCTGGCCGGGTATATGGTGCTGGGCATGTGTCCCTAAGGCCACAGCCCTTTTCTACACTACCTGCTGTCTGGAGCAACACAGCAGAGCAGAAGGAAGAGAAGCCACTGGAAGCACAGGAAGCTGAGCAGCACACAAGCAACTGCAGCAGCAGCCCTGTGTGTGGTAGCTTAGGCCCAGGCAGGGGCAGGCGGGAACATGGCACAGACTGCCTTGGCCAGGAGCAGGCAGAGCTCAGCCCCATGTGGAGTTCCATGGGGGTAACTGCAGGCCAGATGTGTGGCATGGACTGCACCTGCACCACGCAGGCAAGCTCTGCTGCACGCACAACCCTGCTCTCCCACCTCTACCCCAGCTGGTTCCCAGGACCTTGTGTGCAGGCAGCCTCCCACACACACCCACTCTCCCCCTCACGCCCCCTATCCCCCCCACACACACCCCTCTCCCACACATCTACACACACAACAGTAAGACTTTATGTTGAGCTATTATGCAGTCACCTCTATACACACTACTCAAAAAAACATAAATCAAGACAAAAATTCTTCTATAAAATAAAATTAAAATATGTTGTAGTAGGTGTTTGAGTTTTAGTATATTTCCTTTTTTTATCTATAATTTGTTAAAATTATATCTTCTAAAAGATTGTGTGTGTGCAGCCCTCGACAGCACACCAAAACTCATTAAGTGGCCCACCAGCCAAAATCATTGCCCAACCCTGACCTATAGTCTAACCCAGTAAATGGCAGTTCTTATGTTTTTAAATCAGGACATTACCGACTGCAAGAGGTTAGGGCTTCTTTGTTAGGCATCAGCCATGTTGAGCCATTAGCTCAGTATTTACTGAACCAGCATTAGCATATTTCCTGCATTTATGCAGGGAGTTGGACCAGATGACTCTTTGGGTCCCTTGAAACCCTATGCTTTTATGATTTCCTGAATCACTCACTTGGGATTTCTTTGCAGGGCTCCTGCTAACTGCTGACCAGGGCCCACCCTGTTAGTTAATAAGATCACAGTCTGAGGACACCAAATTGTATTTTTCTTTTAATAACCCTTTCTAATGCTAAAGTAAGTTAAAATAGGCAAGGCAAGAAGTACACAGGCAAAATTTCACTTCATATAGTGCAATGGCTCATCAGCTGGGCTTCCTGTAACACAAATATTGTCCAAACATCATAGCCTCTAGTTCACAGACAATGTAGAAATACCGCCTACACATATTCAGCCCTAGAAGTGCTGGGTAGACCTCCTCTCCTGCTCTTTCTCTTCTTTTCCGTGGCACTCTGGATATACTGCAGAATCAGGTCTTTGTTATTGAGGATATTGTAGCTGCTCAGATTCACGAGTTTGTCAAAATTTTCAGAAGAATACTGTAATTTTGTAAGATAGTATGGTGACTTGCAGTTGTCCAAATTTACCTTGCCCTCTTGCATTTCACAGAAATTGCGCTTCACCCCTGCAAAGAAAGAAAAAGTCACCATTGTGGACTGAATTTTGAATTAAAAAGGCTTAGAACAGTTTGAACCTGGGAGATATAGGTTTTCAGTGGTAAAAGCAAGGAACATTTTTCTATTACATTTTGCTAATCATTAGATGTGCCTAAGATAAATGGAGCAATCTGATGCGCCAAAGGGGATTCTGCCTAACTCTACTGATGTCCTGTAGACCTACAAGGACTTGAAGTTCTTTGATCAGTGTTTAAAGAAAAAAGTCTCCTTTTTTAAAAGCTGACAGGGTTCTTTGGGTAAATCTGATATCTTAACCTTGTCTGCCTATGTCCTTAGATCAACATGGTTACAACCAATACTTTTTAAAAGCTGGATTTAAACTTGATGAAAAATACAAAATGAAAGGAGGAACAAATACAGCCAGACAGTTGGCCAATTTTTTTCTCTCAAATAAACAGCCATAAATTTGAAGTAATTCCACTCATTCTAGTAGCTACTCTAGATTGACTCGAGTTTGAGGGCAGATTTAGGTGAATAGTCCTCTCCTAAACAAACACTATTGACCTACTTCTCAAAGATGCCACATGTAGAAACTAGTGGGGGCTACTGGTGCTCAACACTGCTACAAAAATTAGGTCCCACAAGTCAAAATCTGCTGTCTGATAAAGTCAGGCTATGCCACAGGTAGATACTCAAGAGGCAATGAACAGAATTTAAGCCACTTGCACTTTGAAGAATATACAGTAGGAGGTGCTTTCCATTGAATAACATAATAGTTCCTGCTGGCCTCTATGATTCCCATAGGCACAATGTTAGCTGTGTTAGTCTGAAGTCAGGCAAAAAGTAGGACAGGGTTGTCCCTTACAGACTCGCTCGTTCAGAGAGGTATGAGTGTTTGTAAGCAACAACCTACTTCATCAGATGCTATCATCTAACCAAATGGGTTGCTGTTTACAGAAGACAATGCCTCTCTGAATGAGTTAATCTTTAAATAATTACACTAGTCATCACCAAGGCACTAAAGAAGTGATTCCTTTGGCCAAATTGAGCAAGGGTATTATCTCTTCACTATTTGCTTGTTAAGTAAATAGAAATCTTAACTTATAATATGTGCCAATAAAGTGGCAAGCACAGATATTGCCTTTGTGCTGCCATAAAAATGAGCAAAACTTTCGCCACAGCAAGAGGTGGTAAAAATTGGTGCTGCTTTTTTGCAGTGAACATCTGTTTGCTTTATGGCAGGAAAGAATTTCTAGGGTGTGTAGGACTGGGCCCCAGCAGTGCCTCCCTGCTTACAAAGGTGCACCCTAGACATCCCCTGCCAGGGATCCCTGGGCACATGTATCATGCTGGTGTGCTCCATCTTGGGGCACACATCTACAAGTGGAGGGTCCTGGGGTCCCCCTGTTTGCAGCTGGCCTGCAGGATCAAGCCCCAAAGCCCCAGAAGCAACAGGGGCCTAATCCTGTGGGGTAACAGGCAATGTCACCTTCACCATCTGCCATAAAGCTAGTCACCTTCACCATCCTGATCTCCTGATCACCTTCACCATCCGCCGTAAAGCTGGCAAGTCAGTCAGTAATACAGAAGTTCTTGACTTCAGGAAAGCTGACTTTGACAAGCTAAGGAGGCTTGTCAGTGAGGCCCTAAAGGTCCACAACCAAAAGGGGAGGGCAGTGCAGGATAGGTGGTTGCTCCTCAAGGGAGCAATCCTGGATGCACAAGCAAAGTCAATCCCATCTCGGAGGGAAGGCAGCAAAAGGGCACAGCAGCCCCCTTGGCTGTCCAGGGAACTAGCAGACCTCCTGCATCTTAAAAGAAAGACCTACAAAGGATGGAGGACTGGATCCACCACCAAGAAGAAAAACTCTGCAAAGGTCTGGACCGGCAGAGAGCAAACCAGGAAAGCCAAGGCTGCAATGGAACTCCAACTAGCTACAAATATCAAGGACAATAAAAAGTCCTTTTTAGATATGTGGGGAGCCGAAGGAAAAACAAGGGCAATGTTGGACCCCTGCTAAACCAGATGGGACAACTGACAACTGATGCCCAGAAAAAAGCAAACTTGCTAAATGGGTACTTTGTGTCAGTTTTTCACCAGTCCCATGGGATCCCCCCGCCCACTATGGGACAGGGAGGTCCTGGGTGAGGGACCTCCATAAATGCTGACCTTGTGAAAACACCTTGAGAGGCTGGACACCTTCACGTCAGCCAGCCCTGACAGTTTACACCCCAGGATACTCAAGGAGCTGGCTAGCATCATAGCGCAGCCCCTGGCACAGATCTTCAAGAACTCCTGGCGCTCTGGTGAAGTGCCCGAAGATTGGAAGAAGGCCAATGTCATGCCTATCTTCAAGAAAGGGAGGAAAGTGGATCCGGCAAACTACAGGCCCATCAGCCTGAGCTCTATCCCAGGGAAGGTCTTGGAAAAAAATTATCAAAGAGGCCATCCTTAACAGACTGGCTGATGGCAATATCCTGAGGGATACCCAGCACAGGTTTGTTGCGGGTAGGTCTTGCTTGACCAATTTTATTTCCTTTTGTGATCAGGTGACTTATCACCTGGACAAGGGAGAAGAGATTGACATTGTATATCTTGACTTTAAAAAAGCCTTCAATCTGGTATCCCATAATCACCTCTTAGCAAAACTAACTGCAGCCTCGGCCTCGGCCTCACCACATTGGCTGAAGAACTGGCTCCATGGTAGGATCCAAAGGATGGTGGTTGATGGAAGACAATTGTCGTGGTGTGCTGTGACCAGTGGGGTCCCCCAAGGCTCTGTCCTTGGACCCATACTGTTCAACATCTTCATTAATGATGTGGACACTGGTGTCAGAAGCAGACTGGCCAAATTTGCCAATGATACCAAACTTAGGGGTAAACCATCCACACCTGAGGACAGGAGGGTGATCCAGGCTGACCTTGACAGGCTCAGGAATTGGGCGGATGAGAACCTGATGATGTTCAACACCGAAAAATGCAAGGTTCTCCAACTTGGGAGGAAAAACCTGCAGCACACTTACAGGCTCGGCAGTGCTATGCTGGTTAGCACTACAGATGAAAGGGATTTGGGGGTCATGATTGACCACAAGATGAACATGAGCCTTCAGTGTGATGCTGCGGCTAGTAAAGCAAGCAAAATGCTGGCTTACATCCACAGATGTTTCTCAAGTAAATCCTAGGATGTCATTCTCCTGTTGTACTCAGCCTTGGTGAGGCCGCAGCTGGAGTACTGCATCCAGTTTTAGGCTCCACAATTTAAAAAGGATGTGGAGAAGCTTGAGAGAGTCCAGAGAAGAGCCACGCGCATGATCAAAGGTCAAGAAAACAGACCTTATGATGAGAGGCTGAGAGCCCTGGGACTCTTCAGCCTGGAAAAGCACAGGCTCAGGTGTGATCTGGTGGCCACCTATAAGTTTATCAGGGGTGCTCACCAGGATCTGGGAGAACGTCTGTTCACCAGAGCGCCCCAAATGATGACAAAGTCGAATGGTCACAAACTCCTCCATGACCGTTTCAGGCTGGACATAAGGAAGAATTTCTTTACTGTCCGAGCCCCCAAGGTTTGGAATAGGCTGCCACTGGAGGTGGGTCAAGCGCCTACTCTGAACGCCTTCAAGAGACATTTGGATATTTATTTTGCTGGGATCCTATGATCCCTGGTGACTTCCTGCCACTAGGGCAGGGGGCTAGACTCAATGATCTTCTGAGGTCCCTTCCAGCCCTAGCATCTATGAATCTATGTCTGTCATCCAGAGAAACAGATTAGCCATGCTGGGACACATCCTGGCACAGCTGATCCCACTCCAAGGATGTCTGTTTACAACCTGAGCTATACAGACCAGGCAACACAGCCACACTTATATATACCCTTTGTTTCTTTATGCGTGTAAAAAAGCACCTGGCACCGCAACGCATACAGTTATATAAGTAGCAAAATGAGTGTCAGTGGAAAGAAAATAGTAGTGGTGCACTTTTGAACTAAAACACCTTGGAGGTGCTTTAGTTCAAAAGCACACCACTGCCATTTTCTGCGTGCTGACACATATTTCACCACTTATACAACTGCAAGCAGTGGATCTCCAGCATGTCTCGGGACAAAAAGATACATGTATAAATGTCCCCTGATTTTTAAACTCCTTATTTCTGAAAACTTTAACACTACATTAACTCTGATTTCTGATTTACTGTTCTGGTTATTTTTAGAATAACTTGAATAAAAAAATCCTGCAAGTCACTAGCTTACTACCGTTGACTGAGTTGTTAGACAGGATTGTGCTGGTCATGCCTACTCTACCCTAAACCTGCCAGTCTCATGATCTTCTTGGGGGCAAGCAATACCCTAAGCACTGCCTGACAGTTCTCACCACCAAGATTACAGTTGGCCCCTGTGGGAAAAGCTTCTGTTTCCCAACTGGTTCAAATCCCATTGCCAGTTTCCAAGTAGATGAAGAAAGGCCAGGGCATGAGTGGAACTGGCCTAGGGCATATGTACCTATTTAAGGGTTGGCAGAGCTGCTACTAGATTGTGTTCTTCCCCTTAGTCTCAAGAAGAATTCTGCCTGAACCAGCCAAAATGTCTTTTCCCTCAGGCCAGGTACAGACATTACACTTTTACTGGCATAAGCGATTGAAAAGCAGAGCATATATGCAACAGAACAGAAGTTTGGCACACACAGACCAGGTTCTTCCATTTTTAAACCAGTCTAAGATTTGCAAACACCCTTCCCTCCTGCTGCCCAAGGGTGAATGTGTGTTCTGTTCGCTTCCAATCTAAACTATGCCAATTGCAAAAAACCGCATAACTTAGAGTGATTCTTCCTCAAGCTTTTTGAATGTCTGTACCTAGCCTCTCTGCTCTCCCCCCACTCCCTGCCCTTAAGCTGTCTACAACACAGTTTGTGTTTTAAAAGCTAGAATCTGCCCCATGGACCATCATTTACCCTGATCTCTTTTGCTATTCACCATCAACAGCATCCCCAGGTCTGCTCAACTGTTCAAACTGGGCTGTCTTAAATACCACTTTTATGTGATAGTTCATCGGTAAATGACATTAAAACAGGGAGGTATTCATTCAGCCACTGAATGACAACTATGTGAATTTACCTGGTTCCTTGTATTCCTTAAACGTGTCATTCACCAGAGGGAAATGGATCAGTATGGGAGCTCTGGGGTTCTCTGCATCTGAAAATATGTAACACTCCTTCGGGTTCTTCTGATCTTCCTCACTCACCTCAATTTTGGGGAACGGGATTTTTTGGACTTTGCAATATTTTTCTATCTTCTGTAATTGCTGGATGGACACAGATTAAGAACAATTAGATCCAAAAGAAAAGACTGGAATGCAGATTTCCTGAAGTAATAATAGTTCACACTGAGTTACATTAAAAATATCTATATTTTTAGATATGAGACAGAGCACAGGATATGAGGCAAACAACATCAGATGTCTGGATAAAAGTCTCTGCCTTATTAATGCTTGGGGATGGAAATTTCCAAAGCATTTGGTATTAGTTTGACTTCCAACCTGGTGGCTGAGTGGAAACACAAGACTGGGGTATAAATCTTTAAAGTGCATATAACTTATTCCACAAAAAGCCCTATAGATTAAAATTAATATGAACTGAAAGCTAGTGCTGTCTAGGAAATAAATAATTTATATGTCTCCTGAATAAAACACCATTAAGGAATGAAATATTAACTATGGTAAGTATTCACTGGAGCAGGGACTAGAACGCAGGTCTCACTTCCCACACGAGTGCCTTAGCCAGTAGGTGTTAAAGGGTGCGTCTATGGTGACATTGTTACTGCTCCATGATTTAGTACTTCCAATTAAGTACTTTGGTTTGCATCTAATTGGTATAGCCCGTACTGCATTGTATATGTGGCACGCAGTTATTTTTAGCAGCTATTTTACCGTAACAGCACACTATCCCAGGGGAGCACGCCACTACGGTGACGTAGCTGCTGGTCATGTGTAGACACACACAAACACTACGTCACAATACCATCACAGGCAGACACACCCAGAGTTACCTTCACCACTGCCCCCTCTCTAACCCAATGCACTTGAATTATTTTATGCAAACTGGAACAGCTTCAACAGAAGAGAATGAGAGCCCTGTTGTTTAGGACACTCCCGGGAAGCAGAAGATGTGGGTTTGAATCTCCTCACACTGGCATTTTCCACAGTCTAAGGGAGCCCTCTAGCTATGGGATAACACAAGATCCTTCCTCATTTTGTGTCCTAAGGGGCTTGGGTGTTTAATTCCAGGAGAGATTTCAAGCCTATGAATTCCTGGTGAAGGGAGGTGCCACCCTGCAGTCCTGAGTACAGAGCCGAGGTCTCAGAGAGGACCAGGGCACATCATGCCCGCCACCTTTTTTTTATTGACTCGTTTAGGTAGCTCCCCACAAAGCATTCTGGCTTAGAAGCCTTCTTCTTCCCGAACATAATACAGGGAACTGAATTCCTTTTGTGGCTCTAGACCTCATTGCAAATAAGGATGGGTAAACCTCATTAAAATATTAAATCTCTTCAATGTAATTTTTATTGGCATTTTGGTAGATCTTGGCATTTATTGGTATTTCAGTAGATCTTGCTGGAACATGGCTTTCTTATCATAAACACTTTTCTAGGCTCCAAAACATTTCTTGTTCTGAAATATGACAAACCTAAGACTTAATGGATCTCAGAAAAAAAAGGCATCAGAGACTGAGAGCCACAGAAAAGTCAATAGCCCAGAGTTAAGGCAGACACTGGATGAGTCTCTAAACAGCTTTGTCTGAAAAAGGTGCTTACTAGGACAACAAGCAATAGAGGATATGAATGTTCTCACCTTGAAGAACCCGCCCAAACTGTAATCAAGTGATATAATGACGTCCACATTTCTCTCAGGCCTCAAAAGCGGTGGGCAACTGGTATTAACAAAATATCCAACGTCTATTAAACAGAGGTGTTTCTCCAGTGGTGTCAGTTGGTTGGGAGATGCATCTAGCACAGTGTCTAAAAGATAGCTTCAGTTTAATCAGCTCTGTATAGCCAGGAAAGAGGGACTGCATTGTTTTGTTTGGTTTGGTTTTTGGTTTGGGGGTTTTTTTGGGAGGGGGGGGAGGGGAATTCGCTTCTAAGACTTAGAAACAAACAAGGACAAAGAAATTACTCTGCCAAGGTCCTGTGAAAAAATTATCACCCCACTAGGCAATGTTGTACAGTAAAAGCCCTGTTATCTGGCATGAGTGGGGAATGGGGGGGTGCCAGGTATCTAAAATTTCCAGCTACCTGAGGCTGACAGTTTTTGGCTGGATGCAGAGTTGGGGGTGGGGGGGAGTCGCGGCCAGATGCGGAGCAGCAGCAGCGCAGAGTGGACATTTCAGCTGGATGCAGAGCGGCGGCAGTGCAGAGTGGTGGATGGTGGTAGTGGCCACCAGGTGCGAGCTTCCCCTACCGTTCTCCTGCATCCAGCCGGCCGGCAGGGAATTCCAGTTAATAGAATGCCGGAAACCAGGGCTTTTACTGTACTAGTTTTCCACCTATCAAAACAGCCTCTTTAAATAACGTTCTCTCTATAGCCAGTTTCTTTTTACACTGTTCTTCCCAGCACAGCAACACATCAACTGGAGGGGTTTTTTTCCTCTCTTCTTGATATTCTTTAAAAGTTTTTAGTTTATCCAATTGAAGTGAATTTCTTTTAATCAATGTTGCATTTGCCATCTTAGAATAAGAGACTCTTCTCCTTACTTGAAAATCAGAATGTAGTCTGCCTAGTATAATACTCAACTCCAAATAAATTGAAACCTGTCTAAGATGGAATCTGTAAAAGCTGGAAACCTGCTCAAGCTGGAAAGTTTCTACAGTCGCAGTATGCCTTACAGGGAATTAAGTAATGTTAGTGTATATAAAATGGAAAACAGCCAATGAAGAAATGGAAAGGAAATGTGGGGCCTATTTGTGGAATCACCCTGTATATCATGGAAAATAATTACCTATCAGGTGTTTGCATACATAGTGTAAGCAGGGGGCCAAAGGGCTGGGTTGGAAGCTGAGAGACAGGAAGAAATCATGGAGCAGAGAGGCTGGGACACAGCAGAAAGCATGGAGCAGAAAGAGGAAGCAGAGAGCACCAGGGCTGGGAAACTCTCCCTATAAGATAAAAAACTATTTAAGCTGGAACTTTTTCCTGGTCCCCCGTGATTCCATCTGAGACAGGTTTCACTGTACTTGCATGCTGTCTTGTCTGGCATTCTTGTGTTTCCAACAGCAACACACTACTGTGAAAATTACAGCATCTCTTAACTTAAATACTTTATAAAAATTAATTAAGCCTCACACTATCTCCAAAAGACTAGCAAATAGTACTAGATGGGTTTTTACAGATGAGTAAACTGAGAAATTAGAGATGTCAGGAGCTGGGCCTTACTGCTTTACTCATACTGAGCAGCATTTTCATTCCACTGGAGTCCCATGGGGTTTCTCATAGTAAGTCCATTAATATTCCAAAATGGTAAAACCCATTTTCCTATTTCTATAGCATAAGGATATCAGAATCTGGTCCTAAGTGATTTGGCCCAGGTTGCAAAATATGTGAGTGGCAAACGCAGGAAGAGATCCTGGGATCCTGGCTAGCTTGTAGTCAGAGGCATGAGTTAACTGTTAGAGCACACTGACGCCTTCCCGTAAGTTACAGTATATTTCATTTCTTTCAACTTCTCTGCTCTGCAGTAGAACTATACCATAGTGTTGATTTAAAATATATGTAGCTGAAAAATGTTCCACATTTGGGAATGCTTGACAGCATCTAGAAGTAATAACTTATTATGTTTCCATACCCCACTGTCAGAGTTGTATAGAATTATTTTACATTCACAGCTGCTGGAAATTCACAGATCCTGATGTAATGAGACAATCGTTTGCAGATTCACACAGCAGAAACAAGAAAGAGT
>NW_005843648.1:40097-43052 GCF_000455745.1 Alligator sinensis | reverse complement strand
TGCACTTCAGTTCCCTTTGCATGGGTGCATATTAGTTGTTTAAAATTCCTCTGCCCCATCTGCATATTACCATGTTGAGATAGTACTGCACTTTCTTGAATGGAAATCTGAATTACAATGTTTACACTCAATAAGAGACTGGAAATGAGTCCTTCCCAATACATCTTTTCAAGTGAAAAACATAGACTCATTAACTGTGTTGGTACTTTACAAATTTACCATAATGAAAATGAGGCTATTTCATGAGCCCTCCTTTTCCTTCCCCCAGTGGCTACCCCTACCACTTGCATGCAAAAATGCTAAGTTCTGAAGTATCAGGCAGGCATGATTTTCAGAAAATTCAAAAACAAAATAAAACAACCCCTTGGCCTAGGAAGACCACCTTCAGGTCATATTTGCCTATATAGCTAACCTTTCCCACCACCTCCATTCTGAAGATGAAGCCCTGACCTGGCTTGTTCTTGGCTTCAGCAGGGGCATTTGTACACACCACGGGGGTTTACTTCGGTTTAATTCTACCTAAATTGAAGAGGTGGGTCTTTAAAAACACCACTTCAATTTAGGGTGAAGTAAACCCCCGTGGCATGTACACAAGGGACCCGACCCTTACCTGCCTCTCTGGTGGCAGGGAGAGGAGGGGGAGCTGCTGGCAGGCCAGGCGGTCCCTGAGCTGCGTGTGGGAAGGGAACTGGTGCTTCCTTCCATGGCAGCAGCAGTTCCCCCCCAGGCAGCACCCTCCCGCAAGTGGTCCTAGAGGGCACTGCAGCTGTGGAGGGAAGCACCAGGCCCCCATGCAGCACAGGCAGGCAGGAAGGCTCCAGGGGGAGAAAAAAAAAAAGATCAGGCTCACTGCTTTTTTTTGTTTTCCTCCAGTGGAGCTTGCCTGCATAGGCTGCTGCCAGGCTGCCTGCACAGGCTGCCTGCACAGCCCCCAAGATGCACGAGGCCTGGTACTTCCCTCTGCGGCAAACTAAAACACCTCAGAGATGTTTTATTTTGCTGCATCCCAAAGTCATTTACGTGCTGACGCATGCAAACAGCCTGCCATTAAACCGCATTACGCCACCGACACATGCAAACAGTTCCACCATTAAAGCAGTGCAAAAGGGCAGTAAGCCGCTTTAAAGCCAATTCTGTGGCATGTACAAATGGCCTAAGATAGTCAAAAGAGGTTTCAGTAGCTTCTAATTTATTAACTGCTCCTAAGCAGGCTTTGTGCTTTCACAGAATCATAGAAAAGTAGGTCTGGAAGGGACACTATTTCCAGCTACTTCAGGAGATCATCTAGTGCAATCCCCTGCTCAAGGCAGGATCATCCCTCCCCACACCATCCCATACAAGTCCTTGTCTAGCCTTTCTGGGAAAAGCCCTGTCACACAGTTGCAAGGCACATTTCTCAGAAAGACCAAGAACACCCTAACCTGTCACAAGTAAGGCAGGGTGGACAAGGACACTGTCAATGTCCCACCACTGCAAGCGTTGTTAAACTACACTTGAGAGATCCAAGGAAGAGGGCCAGGCTCACCTTATAAAAATGAATATCCTCCCTCACTAATATTTAAGAGCACTATCCTCTATTCCTCCACACCACCTGCTTATGCCAGTTCCCCTTGACAAAACTGCCAATTATCAGAGATGAGTGTTACCTCCTTGCACCTATATCACTGCCACCACAGCACAAACTACTTGGAAACAGGCTGCAATTCAGGCTGTTGCTCTGGGGTGCGGGGCAGACCAGAGCATGTGTGTGGGGCTGGTGCGTGCCGACCACTTGTTCTCCCACCCTGCTGCCCTCCACAGGCTGGCAGGTGTGACCCAGCACTGCAGGGCACAGTGGGTCCATGCAGGAAAGCTGCTTGCCACTGCGAGCTCCACACTGCCCTGGCAATGCATCTGCTGCGTGCGCAGCAGCAACAGGGATGGTGGTGTGGGGTTGTGCCCCTCATTGCTGCTGTGCATGCAGGGTTAAGCATCGCCAAGGCAGGACAGAGCTCACAGCAGCAAGCACCTTTCCTGCACAGCTCCACTCTGCCCTGCAGCACCGAGTCGCACCCACTGGGTTGAGGAGGCTCTGGGGGAGGGCAGCAGGGCAGGAGCCCGAGCCTGCAGTGGGCAGCCCATGCCTGCCCCCACCCCACGCACAGATCTGGGGGGTACAGGTCCCCCCTACCTTCTGGAGTCCACGCAGTAGCAGGGAGCCAGTCCCACCTCCTGGATGAGCCACCTGCAACCCCATCCCGCTCCCCACTAGAGCCCTGCAGCCACGCATTGTGGTCCTGGGCCCCAAGCCCCATGTGTTGCCCAGCTGAGTAGCATCCCCAGCCTCAGCCCTGCCCAACTCCCTCCCTCTCTATGGGAGCCTCAATCCCCCACTTACCTACAGGAGCTGCTCTCCAGGCTGCCTGGGGCCATGTGCATATACATGCACATAGCACTCCCTGCCTGACCGCCCTCCTTCCGCTCCCCCCCAGCCCCTTGCAGGCTGGAACTCTGCCAGCCTGCAGAGAGCTCTTTACCAGACAAACCTGCAGATTTTGCAGTTGCAAAGTGAGAAATCCTCATTTGCTTCTGGGAAAAGGTAAAAATCCACTGTTTTCTCCATTTTTCCATAGGAAATGGAAAACCTGGATCCCTGATGAACACCTAATCTGACCTTCTGCTTAACACACATCATGAGAATTCACTCACCAAGGAATTTCAATATCAAGTCTTTAATTTCTGCTTATTCTATTGCATATCCACTCTGAACTTGCAGAACGTTTAATTTCCAGCCACTGGACTTTGTTGTCATGTTCCGCTCGATTAAAGAGAAGTTCCAGAGTGGCTTCATCTGCAGAACAAAGGCAGCATGCACAGGCAAGTTCATAATTTAAAAGAAACCAGTTACTTTCCCCTGATGCCTAATGACCTTTTCATATTATTGATATTAGTCATGTTCTTTGACCTGAGAAAACT
>NW_005843648.1:0-40086 GCF_000455745.1 Alligator sinensis | reverse complement strand
GGAATGCCAGAGAGAATGGCAAACATCTTGCACAAGTGTTTGTTGTAGCCCAGGTCTCTTCAAACATCAGAAAGTATGATTCATGAGTCTATTTCAGGATAATTTCAAGCAGTAATTCTCAGGAAACAGACGCTTAGAACAATTTTGGAGCTTTCCCCTCCAAAGTGTGACTAATGCTTAGCTAGTTACCTTTCCATTCAGTAAACTTTTTCTGTTGGAAATAGCCCTTGTGAAATTCCAGGCCTTTCAGGAAATTATGAGTCTCTCCCAGTAGTGGGCGCTTGGTCATAATGTCCTCAAAGATTTCACAGAGTTTCCCTGACAAAGTTGACGGAGGCTTGATGACAGTGGAGTAGATGTCAGAACTATTTTCTTTATCTGAAATACAGAAGGGGAAGTGAGAGGGAACTTTGTCAAAAACCTTGTAAAAACCTTGTAGGTGTCTTTATTCCATCATCATCACGTCATCTTTATTTGCATATTAACTTCTTCTGTCAGTCTTCACATCTTTCCCTCTTCCCCCTCTGCCCCAACACAAACATATAATCCCATTTTAAAGAACCAGTTTAAGATAGATTTGTTCTGTTTTAAAAAAGGCACCTGAAGTCACTACTACCTCAAGTTATCCTTGGGGGACAAGCCTGTCCTGGCTTACAGAGACCCCCTCAATCTCCAAAGACATCTCTCCAACAACAGACTACCTAACTCCAATTCTCACCAAGCCTTGCTATGGGGCCAGATGCCAGATCCCTTAGATACCTTAGATGCCTCCCTGAAGTTAGTTTTTAAGAATCAGTTAAGTCCTGCCCTGCCTTCTGCTTGTCTTTCAAGTGGCAAATGTTTGCCTCATAACCTTATTGAGGATCAAAGGATCACTAACAAACCTTATCCTTTGCGGAGTGACAGTTTAAGTGAAATAATGAGTCAAAAGTAAAATTAAAATATTTTTTAAAATTTACTCCTAAAAATGAGATTAAAGAGACATGTTTGGAATTGTCATTGAGTGGAAAGATGGGCCAGAAATAGGGCTTGATAGGTGTGTGAAATAATAGCTTTTTTATTACTGTTGCTTTTATTTGATTTTCATGATCTTTATAATTGAGTGAACTTCCATTTGAATTGCTTAAAAGATTTTAAAAAATTAAAATAAGGACAGTGCTATTGACTCTCAGACACTACAGGGAAATACTGAGCATCCCACAAGAAGCAATTCTACTTCATAGTGCCATTACCAAACATAAAAAATAGCAACACAATACTAGTTAGTTGACAAAGTGGCAGGCAAATAGTTAAACTGTAATACAATGGTATCAGAGTCCAATTGGAAAACTGTTGGCAAAGACCAGACATACTCATCACGTCTATATCTAAGCTAAGGAGCAAAAGATAGAAAGGCTGAGCCAATGTAACTGGAAAAGGAAAGGAAGCTACATATACATTTCAATTGAACTAGCAACTAAAGAAGACACAAGACTAAATGTGCATTTCAAACAAAACCTGTAAAAGGTGCACTGAATAGAGGGCAAATGTCCTGTACGTGACATGCTCACATTTCTCAAAACAGGCATCCAATGTCTAAGGTGTTACAAATGTCTGTCATTCAATGCCTGTCTGAAGTTTTGTAAATAGATCGTCACTGGTCCAAGCTATTGCAAATTTGCCCCATTGATAAACAAATACCCAAAGACAGGTCGGGTAACCAATGCCTCTTAGCACCCCGTTTGGCCACTTGAGAACCATCAAATTTAATTGACGAGCTAGTCAGAGGCTGCCAGAAACGTAAGTCTTCACACCTAGACAAATCCAAAAAAAAGCCAGGCAGTTTAACAATTGTAATGTGATGGTCACTCTTTTCCTCCCTTTTTTGTTTGGACTTTAATCGACCAACCATCAAGGAAAAATGCTTTGAAGCTATACAATTAAAACAGTATAAAAAGCAAGACAGAACTGCCAGCATGGTATGCAGTCCAGGAAAGATCAAGAAGCCACCCTGCACCCAGCCCATGAGTGAAGAACCCATGCTCTGTGAAGGCTGCAAAACTGAACCAGCCTCCCTACCTGCATTGGTGAGAAAACACTGCTGCAGCTAAATATGTACTAGGACTTTCTGTAATAGCTCATTTTATATTGGGAAATAGTCTTTTTTCTGTCATTTAGTTTTGTGGCTTGTTGGTAATTATTAAAGCAGGACTTCATGCTATTAATCAACCAAGTGTTGTGTCAATTCTTAAAGCACTAGGTTTAAAAACCCGCGTTATAAGTGCAACAGGTATGACCAGGGTTTTTTTCCACTATTCCTCTCACAACCTGCAGCATTTAAGGCAGGGGTGTCCAACCTTTTTGAATGTGGGGCCGGATCATGAACTTTTTATCACCCAGTGGGCCGGCAGGAGCAGGCGCTTGCGCAGCCTGTCCAGTCCAGCCGCAGCCTGGGGGGGCAGGCAAAGGTCAAGGGGCGCCACCTGACCGCGCCATGTCCTCCCTGCCATCTGAGCAGCCTTGAGGATGCTCCCACACCTGTGCACCTGGGCTCAGCAGCCAGGGGGACATGTGGGGAACCTACAGGGGGGTGCGGGATGAGCAGGGACACCCCCCTGCTCCCTCTCCCCCTGGGCAGTCCAACCCCGACCAGCAGGGCTCCCTCCCTCCCCAGGGCCCGTGACTCACCACCCCAGTGTGATGTCTGTGGGCTCAGGGGGGATGTGGGGAAGTGGGAGTGGTGCCAGCTTCCAGCCCCGACAGCCACAGCCACAGCAGCAGCGGCACCAGCATCTCCCGCGGTCCCGCAGCTGCAGCATCCCTCCACGCCAGCATCCGCACCCCCTGCACCCACCCGCCCGCTGTACTGTGACCTGCTCCGACCCATGTGGCCAGCGCGACTGGCACAGGGCGGGACCAGCATGCAAATGAGGAAGGGAGGGGCAGGGCTAGGACAGGACAGTGAAATGAAGGGAGAGGAGAGGAGCCAGACTGCATCGGCAACATCAAGCTGACCCGGTGCAGGTGGGAACCTTGTCCCTTCCCCAGCCCCTCAGCAGCCATTAGGAAGCTGCTGAGGGGCCAGGGGAGGGACAAGGGGTGAGAACGAAAGTAAACAGTGTTTACTTTCGTTTCCCATCGCAGCACCATGGGCCACAGAAAATGGATTGGTGGCCGCATGTTGGACAAGCCTGATTTAAGGTCTAGGAAGTTGTGATTCAGAAGCTGTACCCCTAACCCCAACACTCAACAGCTACTAATGTACCATCCCTCCAAAAATCTGTCCTATCTCTTTTTGAATCTGGCTAAAGTGCCAGCTTCCACAACATCTGGTGGCAATGAGTTCCACACTTCAGTTACACAATGGACACATCTACACATGCACCATCAACCAAAAATTACTGTGCAGTACGGGCATGTGTCTACACCCATGTGTGTTCCCAGGCTGTACAGTAACTATGGCAACTTACGCTAACTCAGTATCACTACTTGCATCATGCAGGTAGCAATTTTACTTCCAAGTAGTTACTGCACAGTAAGGCACATGTAGATGCCTTAATGCACAGTAATCCTGTTTGTGTGGACTAATTTGGGAATAATTTTACTCCCTAGTCGGTACACACACAGCCATACTGCGCTGTAATGCCTATACATATAGACACCAGCCAAAAAAACCACTGACTGCACAGTAAGTTACTGCGCAGTAAATGCACATGTAGACACTGTATGAAAAAGAACTTCCTTTTGTTAATTTTAAACTTACTACCTACTAGTTTACTTTTATGACCCCTAGTTCTTGTGCTCTGAGACACAGTAAATAATAAACTCCTATACACTTTCTCTTCAGCATTCAGTATTTTGTAAACCTTTATCATGCTCCCCCTCAAACATATTTTATAAACTGAATAGGTCTAGCCTCTTTCATCTCTCCTCATGTGAAGGCCCCTCCATACCACTAATCATCCTTTTTGCCCTTTTCTGTATTTTCCCTAATTCTTCTATACCCATTCTGAGGTGCGGAGACCAGAACTAGGCACAGTATTAAAGGTGTGGACACATCATGGATTTATAATGGGAATAATGATACTTTCCATTTTGTTTACAATTCCCTTTTTATAACCCCTAATATTTTGTTTGCCTGTTTGATGGCTTCTTGTCCTACATGCCCTCAATGCAGAACAAAGACCACGTCTTTCAGAAGAAGATTTGCATAATACCACAATGGGATTGGAGTACATCTGATGTAAGAGAAAACTATACTGGAAGATTGACTGATACGGGGTTCCCTCGCCAACCGCAGGGGTTAGGTTCCAGAAAGTTCCTGTGGTTGGCAAAACCATGGTTGGTAAAACTAAAGGCTTATGGGAAAATGGGGTTAGGGACTTGAATACTGTACAGTATAGTGTATAAAAATAATTTTTACTTAACTTTAATATGTGGGGTGGTCAACCAGGCATAGGCATATCCCTAGGGGTACTCAGACAGGTTATAAGGGGTACAAGTTGGCAGGCAGGGATAGATCACACCCAGGGCGTGGCAGCAGCATCTCCCCTGGTGTGCTGGCCTCTTACCTGGGGGCCACACATCATACCATGACATTTCCCCACCCCCACCCATCTGATTGGCAGGGCGAGGGTGTTTTGTGCCCACCTCCAGTGGCATGCAATTGCCCGGTCAGCAGCCTGTGGATAAGGCCCTGGCCGGGCTGGGTCATGGACCAATCAGTGGCAGTGGGAGCCACCCTCCTGCACCCCCAGATGAGCCACCAGGCTCGGATTGTCCCACGACCCAGCCCAGCTGGGGCTGTTGTTCCCTGCTGCCCTGCTTCCCTCCCTTGTGACACAGCACGGCAGGGAGCAGAGAAGCCATGTGGGGATCTCCTCACCCGCCACTGCTCACCCCACGTTGCCCTGGTAACGCACCTCCTGCACACCGGGCTGCACTGAGTGCAGTGGCGCAGGGCTGTGCCCCTCAAACCAACAGCAGGCACAGAAGGCACATTGCCAGGGCAGCGCGGGGCGAGCAGCAGCGGGTGAAAAGATCCCCACATGCTGGGTTGCAGGGGAGGATAGCAGGGCAGCAGGGAACAGTGGTGATTGGGCCTGCTGTTCCCTGCCACCATGGGTAGGGCAGCTCCCCACCACTGCGCGCACTTCCAGCAGGGCCGGCAGGCACCTCCAGCTGGGGGACCAGGAACTGCAGGGGGATGGGTTGGGGAGGAAAGGCATGAGCAAGGCCAGGGGGGTTGGTGGGTTGATGCACAGCCACAGAAAACCGTGGTCACTCAAAACTGTATACCGTGATAGCCAAAATGGTATACAGAATATTAACCGCGGATACTGAAAACCATGGTTGGCAAAACCATGGTTGGTGAGGGAAACCTGTAATAACTACAGAGACATAAAAAAACACAGGTAATACATTGGTGTCTAGGAAGAGTTTATGACGACTCAGCAGCCAAAGTAACAGGAATGTATCTTCCCTCTGTCTTCTTAATGTATGTCACTATGCCATTAGTCAAGAATAAAAATAACCTGAAAACTCTCACCCATATCTATCATGTCTTTGGCCCATCGATCCCAAAATTCTTCTGGATTTGAAGACCAGAATAAGCCATCCAACAAATTCCGAGTAAAGACATTAGTCCAGAGACCTGTAAGTCCAACCACATGGAAACAACTTTTCATGAACTCAAGTTATCCAGTGTGTTATACCTCACCTATATTTTCCTTACATCAAGAACACATTAAATCTGAGTTGACTGTGCTATAATGTTGTATTTTTCATTACACAGCAAGTCTGGGACTTTGGCTGTGAAGACTGGCAGAGATCTGGCACACTACTGATGCGTTAAGACTGGCCCTGTCGGAACCAGTTAATGATGCGAGAAGCTCTAGACCTCTCAAACTTCAGCCCTTCCTAGAAAAATCCCTTTCCTTCTTGTCTATCTTCTGCATAGACCAGCCAATCAGGGTTGCTGTGGGAGGTTGACTGAGCTCCCTCATATCCCTCAGTAGCAGGGCCAAATTTTTGGCTAGAGGCAGAGCAGAGGGGGCAGCTAATACCCTTTTCTAGGAGGAAGAGAAGACAGAAAGAGCCCAGTAGCTCTATATAGTTCCTTCCTCCCCTTGAGGTCTTTCTCTTTCCCCCCTACCCAGGGCTGGGAAATGGGAGACATCTACACATCCAAATAATCCTGGAGCAGTTTACTCTAGAATAAAGTATTCTAAAATAAACTCTCCTGGGTACATGTGCAGGGATGCAGGAGCAGATTTGCTGCTCCTAGCAGCAGACTACTCCCATTCCCTGCAGCCCTGTACCGGGTCCCTGCAGCAGCTGAAGGGAGCTCTAGGCTCCCCCTGGGTGCTAGCCCAGGGGCTGGCAGGGAGCATGGGGCCAAAAGACTGCTATGTCCCGGCAGGGGCTGGGACATTGCTCCCTGCTCCTGGGAGCTGCCTGCTGCTGGGGAAGGCTCCGCCACTGGAGCCTGGGAGGGGACAATGTCCCCCTGCCCTGGCAGTAGGGAGCTCCCAGCCTCTGCTTCATGATCAGGGAGCAGGGGCTGGGAGCTCCCTGCTGCCAGGACAGGGGGACATAGTCTGGGCTCCAGTGGCAGAGCCCACCCTGGCAGCAGGCAGCAATCTCCTGCCCCCTACTGTCCTGCTGACTGGAAGCACATTTGCTCCCAGTCAGCCATCTTTACGTGTGCTACTATGCAGTAAGTAATCAAGAGTAAATTTGTAACTTGCATTTTCAGGAAGCAAATTTACTCATGATAAGAGCAAATTACCGCACAGTAAGCATCTGCATGTGTAGATAGTGATGCTTACTGCATAGTAATTAGCTCTAATCTCAAGTAAAGTGTCTTGTGTAGACATGCCCACAGAGTGATAACAGCTTGTGAGGCTAACCTACCCTCTCCAGTGGAAAAAAAAGACCATTGCACTAGGCCTGTGTGAAGCAGCTAGTATTTGTAGCCAATTCAGATTCGGCTGCTTCAGGGGACAGTGATTCGATTCAATAATTCGAATTATTCAATTCAATAAGTCTAATCACTGTCCCAAATCGATTTGGCCAAATATGATTCAGAGATTTGGCTGCTGCCAAATCAGCTGAATCTCTGAATCGCACAGGGCCCATCCCCTGCCCACTCTCAATAGATGCCCTGCCTAGCCCCAGCTCTTTGGGGAAAAAAAGCCCGCACTCACCAACTGTTGCCAGGTTGGAGGGCGATCCCCACTGCCCCCCACTGCCCCACTCTGGCACGAGTCCCCAAACCCCCACCCACTCTCTCAGCCTCCCTCCCCACCACGGCTGCCCTGCCTGCCCCAGCTCCTGACCCTTTAGGAAAAAAAAACCAAAAACAACCCAATCCTGGTCTCACCAGCTCCTGCCCAGTGAGGGCCAATCCCCACTGCCCCACACTGCATGGGGGGCTCTTCCACGAGCCCCTCAAAACCCTGAAGCTGCTGCAGCAGCCAGTGAGTCAGGGGTTTTGGTGGGGGAAGGTTTAAAGGGCCAGAAGCTGGGGCAAGCAGGGCAGCCAAGGGGGTCTGAGAGAGCGGGCAGGGGTTGGGGGGCTCATGGCAGAGCCCCCAACATGGCATGGGGAAGCAGGGGGCAGCAGGGATCACCCCCCTGCCTGGTAGCATCTGGTGAGTCGGGGCCTTTTTTTAAACAACTGGGAGCTGGGACAGGCAGGGCAGCCATGGGCGGTGGGTATGGGGGAGTGGGAGGGGATCGGGGTGCTCAGAGGAGCTGGGGAAGCAGGCAGGGGAATGGGGCCTGGCCCCATGGCTTCCCCCCGCTTTCCAGCCTCCCCTTCCCCGCCCCTACTTACCAGCATGGAGTCCGGGTCCATCTCCCTGGGGCAGCGAGCAGGGACTGCCCAAATCACCAAAGCTCTCCAAATCTTTTCTGAATCAATTCAAAGAGCTTCAAATCGATTTGGACCTTTTAATTGATCCCCTGATTCAATTTGGATTCAGAGATTCAGCCACCGAATGAGGCTGAATCTCCTCTGAATCGAATCAGCACCCAAAGCTTTGCACAGCCCTACATTGCACCTCTTCCCCACCCCTGCCTCAGAGGGAACAACAGATTCCTGGAGCTGCAGGAGATGCAAAGGCACACTGAGGAACAAGGGGCTTAAATGTGTCAGGGGGCTGCAAAGCTGATATGAGGAATGAAATACATCAATAATTGCTGGGCAGGGAATAGGCAGATGTGACAGGAAAGAACTGATGTTGCAGTTGAGGGTTAGGGTTACGGTCTGAATGATGAGTTGGGTTCTGGCAATTTTGAACTTCATTGGTTCAGAAGTAAACTTGGCCTGATTTAGCTAATTCGTACTGCAGCACATTAGCCACCGGCTATTCACAACCACATTTTTTCATTAGGTTATTTTCCATTAATAAATTTCACCTTCCAAATAGCAGATCCGGGACTCTGGGAACTTCTTCACCAGCCTCCCCATGTAGAACTCACTGTCAAAATTTTCTGAGCGAATGAAAGCTCCATATTTTGGGAATCCCACCTCATAAGGTGAGAACTCCACCCATTCTGTAAAAGGATTGACACAAAAGATGTTTATTACAATGCACAGAGCATGGAGAAAGGGAATGACACTTATATCAATGGATATAGCAATTCATAAAAGGAAATTTGGTGTTCTCAGCTGCTCGGGGCTGACTATAGCTTATAACCCAAATCACATATCCACGTCTATAAAAACAGAGATGATGCACATGGAGAATGAACTGACTTTTTCAGTTTTTCAGGAACAAAGTTGGGAGATCCATTGTTGAAGCCTTATGTATTAACCTGAATTAAACTAGACGCTCAGGTCAAGGTTTTCAAAAAATTGGACCTCAGAATTACTCCAAAGCCCAGATTTCGTTTCTAGAAATAAATAGCCTACCCTTTCACCTGTATCTCTAGAAATAGCAATGCACTGTCATCAGAGACATATCCATATAACTCAAAATTATTAATCTTCCCAGCACCCCAGTGAAGTCAGGAAGCCCTATCCCCATTTTTAGAGAGATGTGCCACTGAGACATGAGGTAGAGAAGGGCAGAGCCAAACTATTTACTATGAGATAAAACGAGACGGCTGTGTGTCAGCTGCTTTGTGGTAACTGCCTGTGTGCATGCTCTTATACTGCCATAGATGAAAATTAAATGGTGGTATTTCAGCTCCCAATAAATGAGGAATAAGTTACCAGGATTTCACTTCAGGAGGGAGGGTCAGGGCGAACAACAACAACATTCACCACCTGAGCTCCAGAGCCATGTAAAAGCAGGGGGCTCTGGCTACAACACACCCTGAGCTCCAGAGCCATGTAAAAGCAGGGGTCTTTGGCTACAACACCCCCCGCCTCCCTCCACCACCACCACCCAGCTGGTGAACTATAAGCTCCAGCAGGAGCCCATACTAACTAGGCAGAAGCTTCAGTCCCTGATTCAATTTGGCAGAGATTCGGCCTGATTCAGTGACCGAATCTCTGAATCCAAATCAAATCAGAGGACACTTCAATCTCTCTGAATCAAATTGGAACCCTCTGAATTGATTCAGAGAGATTCGGAAAGATTCAGAGATTTGGACAGACACAGCTTTAAATGTTTTTTCTACATACCTCTAGGTAGCAGGAGCTCGTGAACGCTGCAATGCTGGGGTGCATGAAGCATCCCACAGAAGTATGGGGGGCTTCCTAGTGCACTCGGGAGCAGACCCCAAAGTGGACCAGAAGCACTTCCAGTCCACTTCCAGGTCCACTGGGCTCCTCACCCCCCCTACCTCTCCGTCTTGGCGACTGGTGCCTCCTGGGTCTAGCAGGGCCACCTAGGGTCCCCCTGTGGCCGATTGCCGAGCTGGAGGGTGTGGGGGGGCCACCCAGGACGCTCCCCAGTGGACCCGGAAGTGGACCGGAAGTACTTCCAGTCCACTTCTAGGTTCACAGCCAAGCACGTGGAGGGCTCCCCCACACTCCTGTTGGACTCTCCATGTGCCCCAGCACTGCAGTGATCACGAGACACACCTGCTACCATGAGGTATATAGAAAAAACTTTTAAAGTTGCATCTATGTCCAAATCGCTGATTCTCCAAATCCGCATTGAATCTTCAGATTTGGATTTGGCCGAATCGAATCAGGAACAGTGATCCGAATCAACGAATTGAATCACTGTTCCTGATTTGGGCTGAATCTGAATCCAAATCGAATAGGGCCTGCTTCGCACACCCCTATTAGGCAGTGAACTCAGAGCTCATTGCACATGCACAGTGCAGCCAAAGTGACAGAAGAACATCACCTGTCTTGCCCTGTTCCTGGATTCACTATTGTCTGAATCCAAAAGCAAGGGTCCTGCCAATTACATTATGTTAGAGCAGTGGTGCTCAAGCTTTTGGCCCTGAAGGTCAGATGAGTAGTGTAGGGCCAATCCATGAGCCAGATGGAGCCATGAATGCCAGGAGTGGGCCCTGTGCAGCTTCAGCTGGCTCCCCCAAGCTGGGATTGAGCTGCACTCTGACTGGGATCACACCCTGGGTCCTTGCTCTGTCATCGCATGCAGGGATTTTGCCCAGGCAGCCCATGCCACACCCACCCACCCTACATGCCAGGATTGGGCCCTGGGACCCTGCATTTCTCCTGCCCAGTCCCACGCACCAGGATCAGGCCCTGGGGCCTGGCAGCATACCCCTTGTTCCCACAGGCCAGGATCAGACCCCAAGCACCCAGCCCTGCCCCAGCCCAGCCTCATGTACCCTAATCTAGCATGTAGGACCCACAGTTCCCCATAAATCTGGAAATCTGGCAGCCAGGGAGTGGTGCCACCAAATTTTGGGACCCACAGGGAGCCCTGCAGGCTAAATGACACTGCCCCAGGAGCTGGAGCTGGCCTACTGGCTGGGGATTAGGGACCCCTGAATTAGAGCATCCTTCCTATCATCCTCAACAGTAATAAGCACACAACAGCTAGAGACATGTCATCCTTCTGCACTCCAGTGAGTAAGCCCACCTTAGTTACAGTTTAGCAGGAATTTTTTTTATTTATTTTTTTGCCAAAATCTCTTCAAGTCCCTCTGCTTCATAGAAGCAGATGATTTCCCTCAGCCAGAGAAGGAGGTGTTTCAAGTCTTACCTCTAAACTTAAAAGTGCTGACTTCATCTTTAACATTGAGGGCTACATAGAAAGGCAGGGGGTTCTGACCCTGATCCACAGCCTGACGCTCATCTGTGAGTTTATGCTTATTTGGCTAACCGGAAAGACAGAAATGACAAAATAAACAATCTGAAATCCAGTCAGATGAAGGTGCTGACAGACATACCTGGATAATCACAGAAAACAAATTTGTTAATACCTGGAAAAAGAAACTTGTTGGACACATTTTCAGAGCAGCTTCTAAACTTGTGTGCCAGTGCTTTCTGCATAGCTATACATTCAAATGCACCTAAGCGACTTAAGCAATCAGGGCTCATGGCAGAGGTGATATCTTTTATTAAGCCAACAAGATTTTTGCAAAAAAAAAAATTCTTTAATTGCAAGCTTTTGGGCACGAACATCCTTCGTCAGGCATCAGAGAAAAGGTTGTAAAAGTCCTCCTGGGTATAAGTGACTTAGGCATCTCAGCTCTATTGGCCTTTAAGGAGGCTTAGGCCAAGATTTAAAGAATAAATAGTGATTTCTGTTCCTCAGAGTTTTAGTGCCTGACTGAGACATCTGTATAAGGTGATTGCTCAGCACTTTCTGAAAACCTAGTTATTTAAGATGCCTCAGGCACCCAAAGCTCGTTAGAAGCTTCCAAAAATCTTGATGTTAGGCTCCTAAGTCACTTTTGAAAATAGGACTGAGCCTTTTAAGTCACTTAGATATCCCAGTGAACTCTATCCACCTACAATGCTGAGCATTTGCATTTTGGGATCCTATGTTTGTGTCCATACATAAAATACAATTGAAGACCCAAAATTAAAAAAAAAGGATTTTCCTTAGATATGGAATAACGCACTGGCTCTCAAACTTTCTGGGATTGTATACAGTACTCTTTCTTAAGGTTGTTATGCTGCTGTGTATTGTTATGATTTCATGTTATGGATTAGAAAAAAGTAACACTTTATGTCACTGTAACCTCTCCAATGGCTTAAGAGATAATATAGAATATTCTTCATTTTCTTGTCTTCCCTGTTCTCCATGTATACTTCTCCTTTCCCGTCTTCTGCTTTTTCATTCCCTTCTTTTGCATATCTATCAGTTTGCCACATGCCCCTAGGACTGTATATCCTTGTGTTTGAGAAAGATTGACATAGTTGGAAAATACTCATGGAAGAATTGTACATACCTCATCATGTAAAAACATTTCCTGAATAAGTGCCCACAGTGCTGTAAAAGAAGAGAAGAGCCCCTCTTTTACCCTTTCAATTAACTCCGTGTGATAATAATTCAGGCGCTGTATGGATATAATATTTAGCTTGCATTTTGTCACTTGTTTCTTTATTTCTTTTAATGGCCCTTCCAGAGTTTTCTCTGACCAGTTGCTATTTCCATACAGATCTGTCATGGTCCTGAAGAATAGAGATGAAAAGTTAACAATGGGGATTTTATATTGACTTTAGTGGGATTAGGATTTAGGTGCTAATGTAAGAATATGAATACCAGAGACATAACATGGCAGCATGGCACGTAGGACAGCATCAACTTCTGGTTCCCAGTGCTGCTGGTACAACCACAGCAGCTGATGATACTTTTCTGTACCCCTGCAAAAACCACCCCTGAACCCACCCCCAGAACTGCTGCCCCAGTTGCCCCACCTTAGTTACACTACTGAGGGGTGCCATACTGGGTCAGACCAATGGTCCATCTTGCCCAGTATCCTGTCTCTGAGAGTGGCAATAGTAGATGCTTTAGAGGGAGAGCATATGAACAGGGTACATCTAGAGCAGGGGTGCTCAACCCCTGGCCTCCAGGGCAGTTCTGGCCCCCAAACCATGTCATCCAATCCACAGGGTTCCCCACAAGTCCATGGGAAGACCCATGGACCTGTGTGTTAGAGCACACAGGGCAGTGCAGGTCCCCTTCCTGGTGCATAGGGCCAGATAGGGGTGACATAGGGCACTGGAACCAAATCCTGGCATGTACAGCCGGACAGAGGCAACACAGGCCTATTCCCAGCACATGTGGCTGGGCACAGGTGATGCAGGGCCCCTAGCCCAATCCCCACTCATGGGGGCAATGTGGGGCCCAATCCTGGTACCTGGGGGCCAACCAAGACTGGAGTGTGGGCCTGATCCTGGCTCACAGGGTCTGATCCAGACCACAGATTGGCCCTGTGCTCCTCATCTGGCCCACAGGGCCAAAAGATTGAATCCCACTGATCTTGAGTGATCTGTTTCCTGGTATACCCTTGTTGGCCTCCACTGGCTTTGGTTTAGAGATGCCAGAAGATACTTCCACCCACCTCCACTCTGACCACTAATGTTCAGGGTACCCCACTTAAAGTGTTCCTCTCTCTGTTTATGGGAATCCTTGTTTCATTAGTTGAACACTAAATTTCCTATCATCAGGAAATTAAAAATAAAAGGTACGCAACTATATGTAAATATTTTTATTACAGATGAAAATACAGGCACCCCCACTTAATGCTGTTTTGTTTAGCACTATTTCACTGTAATGCTCATTTTAAATTCATACCTGATTCCACTTAGCACTCAGCGAGTTTCATTATAATGCTCCCAGGCATCGAGCAGGGAGCATACACTAGCGTCACAGTGCATCGGTGGTGTGCAGCCTCGTTGTGCAATTTAGCCTGCCCGTGCTCAGGCCAGGCACAGTGGGGCTATGGCTCATGCTATGACTTGCACTGGGGGAGCCCTAGATGCCGCACCCCACTCCCGCCACCTGGAGTGACCGTGACTGTGGTCATGACCACCCCCTTCCCCGCCCCCCCAACATGGAGGGGACCAAAAGCATCGCCTCTGTAACCCAGGCTTGAGTGGGTGGCAACATATGGTATCCACGTATCCACCTTGAAGTAAAATTTATCTAGTTCACATTGCCCCAATTTGCTTATGAGGTCAGGTAAGACTTTATAAAAAGGCTTATTAAAGTCCAAGTATTCTATGTCCACCGCCTTCCCTGTAATCCACATAACTAATTACTTTTTCAAAGAAGATCAAGTTGTTTTGGCACAATTTGTTCTCAATAAATCCATGCTGACTGTTCATAATAAGCTTTTCATAGATTTCATAGACATTAGGGGCAGGAAGGGACCTCGTAAGATCATTGAGTCCAGCCCCGCTGCCATAGGCAGGAGGTGTGCTGGGGTCAAATAATCCCAGCAAGATAAGCATCCAAATGCCTTTTGAATGAGTTCAGAGTAGGTGTTTATACCACCTCTGGGGGGAGTCTGTAACAGAACCTGGACACAGATTGTAAAGAAGTTTTTCCTTATGTCCAGTTTAAATTGGCCTTCCAGAAGTTTGTGGTGTTAGACCTTGTTATCCCTTGGGGAGCTCTGGTAAACAACTGTTCTCTCAGATCCTGGTGCACACCCCTTATATACTTATAGGCTGCCACCAAGTTCCCCCTGAGCCTGTTCTTCTCCAGGCTAAAGAGTCCCATGTCCCTCAGCCTCTTCTCGTAAGGTTTGATCTCTTGGCCTTTGATCATGCAGGTAGCTCTCATTTGGACACTCTCAAGCTTATTCACATCCCTCCTGAAGTGGGGGGCCCAAAACTGAATGCAATACTCCAGCTGAGGCCTCACTAAGGCCGAGTAAAGTGGCAGGATGATGTCCCTGGTTTTCCTCCTCCAGATGATCACAAACTGACTTCTTTATAATTTTCTGCAGCAATTTTGTGGGTATTGAAGTCAGGCTGACCAGTGTATAATTCCCCAGGTCCTCCTTTTAGCCTTTTTTAAAGAGAGGCACTATGTTGACCCTTTGTCAGGATTCTGGAACCTCACCTGCTTCCCAGAATTTTTTGGCTAGGGACAGACATTCAAAAAGCCTGAGCCTGAATTGATTCAATCTTTGCAGGTTAGTCTAACCAGGCTAGGATACATCAGTTTGTAACTGTAAAGGCATCCCAGAAATGCAGGCACATGCCTGCAGTGGCTCAGGTTACAAGTTGGGAGGTGCTAGAGCAGCCCTCCCTCCCTTTTACAATGCTGAGCTGGGGGGCGGGATTCATCCAAGCCCCAGCAGGATATTCTAATTATGGAGGGGTTCCCCCCCTTAATAACAGAGCATTTATCAGCTCTGTTATCAGCATTTATCATCCCATCAGAAAACAACAGCCTCTCTCATTGGTTTAAGCTCTTCTTAAGCAACTTGTTCCAAAGAAGGAATGGAGGGTTGGCTGACCTGTTGATTAGCTCCTAAAGCCTTAAGTGGCACTGTCCTGCCTGCCTTGTCTCCCACAGCATGGGCCATAGCCAGCATGTGGTCTGCTAGCTAACACTGAGAGGTGTCTGTGTAAGGCAGAGGGGAGGGGTGATGCCTGCTTAACACTGAGAGGTGTCTGTGTAAGGCAGAGGGGAGCAGGGGAGCAGGGGGAAGCCAGGCAGATGCCTGTAGTCTCTGCTGGAGCTGCAGCCAGGAGCAGACAGGAGGGGCTAGCTCTGCTATGTAGCAGAGAGCCCTATCCAGCCCAGAGAGCATGCCAGGATGCTGGGGGAGTCTGGTTAAACTTAAAACAGCAAGGGGTCTGGGACAGACATTGCATAAACCATTTTGACCCAAATCAATTCAATCTGATTTGGGTCAAAAGATAAACCAGGTTTACCTCAAACCAATTTCACACATTTTCAAACTGGTTTATGTGCACTGAACATCTTTTCTGTTACAGGTTTAAACCAGTTTCTGATCACTTAAATCAGTTTATGTGTAATATCTGTCTCTAGCCTATAAATATTATTCCCAATGACTCCAAGATTCCTTCTGCAGTTTCTTTCAATGCCCTGGGATGAAGTTCATCAGGCTCTGCACACTTAAATTCATTCAAACTCATCAAAAGCTCTCTGACATTCTTTTTCATTATCATAACCCAAAACTTTTCCTCTTTCTTGCCTACATAATTTTTGTTAGCAGTTGGTTGTGGCTTGTCTGTGTGAAGCCTGAGGCAACATAGCAGTTTTTTTGCATCTTCTTTAAGTAGCTCACCCTAGCTATCTAGTATGAACCCACAACTTCCTAAGTCTTTCTTTCCTGACCAACATATTTAAAGACCTTGCCATTAATTTCCTTTGCTGAGTGTTACTTATTTTTTATCTTTGCTTCCCTGATTTTGTCCTTGCAAGTTCTTGAGGTTACTTGATATGCTTCCTTAGTGACTTGAACTTCCTTCCATTGCCTATATGTATTATTTAATTTGAGGCATCCACAAAGCTTTTTGTGAAGCCACGTTAGCCTCCTGCCATTCTTCTTGTTTTTCTATCATGCTTGAATAGCTTATTCTTGAGCTTCCAATACTTAGAAACTGTCAGCCCCCCTGGGCTGCCTTATTCTTCAGTCTGTCTCGCCACAGTACCTAACCTGGTATGTCCCTGAGTCAATTAAAATCTGCCCTCTTGAAATCCAGCATCTTTTGTTGACCTCGTTTTCCCCATCTTAGAATCATGAATTCAATCATGTCATAATCACTTCCCCCCCAAGTTTCCCATCACTTTCACATCCTCAACCAATTCTTATCTACTGGTCTGAACAAGATCCAAGAAAAATATCTAGGGGGTATTTCTGACAAAGGAAAATTTCTGACAATGAAAATGCATAGCAAATGCAATGCAAGGCAAATTGTTCTGATAATACAGACATTTCTGGTAATACCTGACAATGCAAAATCTACTATAATTTAATCTGAAACCAATTGTCTAGTGGAAGTATTCCTGTACAAGACAGTGAATTTTAACTTTTTCAAATATATTGTTTGGCTCCCCTGCTAAAACTCTGGAGTAAGTCTAAGCAACATGTCTGTTTAAAACAGGGCCTCAGCTGGGAATATGCAAAAATAGTAGGGAGGAGCAGATACCGTCTTGCTGTTGAGCAGAACTTCTGTGTCAATAGATTTTAAGTTTTTCTAAAATTATTTTAATTCTTGTAGAAGGACAGTGGTAAAAAGGAAACAAAACTGTGAGAATTAGCAATCCCAAATGGAATTTATTTTAAATAGCTAACTCCAATGGGTTTTAGCAGTTAACTAGAGTAATTCATTAACAATGAGATATGCATTTATGTACCACCCACCTGGCCCATGGGGCCAAAAGTTTGAGCACCACTGCACATAGCCATTCATTCTAGTAATATAACAAAAAAAACCCTAAAGCATTTTTAGCCTCACCATGTGGAGCCAGATGTCCCAGTGATATAAGTTGTACAGTCCAAAAGATTCAGCTTCTGGAGAGATAAAAGGTGGCCATACATGGAAGTCATCGCTCTGAGGCCTCCACCTGACGTCATAACAGCAATCACTGGAACCTGTTAAAATAAGGAAGCATTATCCTTAAAAAATGTAGCCACCTGTCTACACAGAAAAGTCCAACCCCATGTCCCATCAGTAGATTTTACTGGAGAACACTTAAATGAAGTCAGTTTCTAGCCAATCTTCAGAAGTATAGTTTCATCCAGTGGTGCCCAACATTTTTGTGCCATGGGTCAGGTGGGCAGTGCCCAGGCTGTCCACAGATCAGATCCAGCTGTTGGGCCCAATCTGGCATGCAGAGCAGGCACAGTGAGGGCCTAATCTGGCACAAGGGGTGCAGCAACAACCCACATCCATTCTGACCATGCCAGGAGTAGCCAGCCCAGTGATCCAGCTGCACACGGAGTGGGGTCCACCCAACCCCAATTCAGCCACGCTGGGAGGGCCTGGATCCAGCTGCATGGCAAAGGCACAGCCCAGCCTTGCCCTTGGCTGCCTAGCAATGACTTGGCTCAGCTAGGCTAGATATGATCATGTGGCAGTGGCCCAGACTGGGCCCTGAGCCAGCTGCATGGGACTTGAAAACTTGGCAGTGGGGTAGGGATGGCAGTGTTAATTGACATCACTTCCCCACCACCAAATTTCTTGACCCACAGGGAACCCTGCAAGCCAGGTGCCATGGCTCCATGTGCTGGATTTGGTCTGTGGGCCAGGGGTTGAGCATTGCTGGTCTCATCCATTGAAAATAGTGACAAGTGACCTTAAGAAAATGTTTGTGGATTTCCTTCATTTGAGCTAAATTGTAAAAAAAAAAAAAAACTTCAAAACTTTTTAATTCCTTTCCTCCCCTGATCTGCTACCAGTGAAACTACGAAGATTTATATCAGATCAGAATCTGACTCTCAGAGGCCACGTCTACATGAGATGCACACTATGCAGTTGTTACTGAGCAGGGATTTCGTACTTGTATAAACAAATACTAAATGACTGTTCAGTAACCAGAGTTACTGTGGAGTCACACCTAAAAATGGCTGTTTTGTGATGCTGGCTGTGCAGTAGCTTGTGACTACTGCCCAGGAGCATTGTGTCAAGCTTCCTGCCACACACTGCTACTGCGCAGTAGTCACGGACTACTGAGCAGTCAGGGTTTCAAGTAGATGCGGCCAGCGTCAGTCAGGTAAACTGGAATAAATCAAATGATGAATGGATTCAAATACATCATAATCTACTCACTGCTATTAACTGAAACATTATTAAACAAAATGATTTCTGAATTATCCTAGTAGAAACACAGCAAGGAAGGGAAGTATTAAATTTAAAATACATCTGAAGGAACAAGTGTCATCTAGATAATGGTACTGTCCCTCTCCTATGGAGCATTTTGACTTTTTGGTTAAAAATGAAAAATGGAGAAATTTTATTTGATAACCCAAATTTTGAGTGTGAACTGCAACAGGGCAGTCCCACAGGTGCTCAAGTTCAGATGCTCCATCTCTTTTATGGACCATGGTCTCTGGCCAAGCTCCATTTTCTGTGATGCTACAGGGTCTTGTTTCTTGCTGAGCCACCACACTGGACATAATAGCCAACGCCTTGACCATGATACATCCTTGGAGATGTATGCCTGGCTTAGGAGCTCTACCCACTGAAGAGACTGGGGGTAGGAAGTACTACAGAAGCATTTCTGGAATGAACTCTTCTACTTTAAGACTTTTTTTGGTTTCAGTTGCAGTTTGGTTCTTCAGCATAAATCAAAGTGTTCTGCAGGAGACTGACATTTATTGTTTGAAAAAGGAAAGAAAAAGAGGTTTAGTCAAATACACAGTATTGGACAAAATGATTTGGCCCACCCTAATATAACCCCAAGACAGCTATTTCTATCCACAACCCAGTGTCCACATTTCCAACTTTCTTTTTCACATGGCAGTTTGGCAAGTTTCCATTCTATTCCAGTTCCACTGAATTCAAATTATTTGTCTGCAACATATAAGGACTAAAGGGGAAAGTTTGCAGGGAACTGCACAGATCCATCCTCACAACATTTGAAACATAGTCTCCCTTCTAATAGCCCCACCCTTAGTCACTTGTTCAGACCTCATGCTCATGTAGATCTTCCTTCAGCTGGAGAACCTTTTTCAGGGCACTAGCAACCACCTTCTTTCTTTTGTGCAGGAACTCTTGCTCATCAGCACAAAGATCATACCCTAACCGCACATCTAGATTTTCTGAGCTGGAACATACAAAAGGACATGCAATCACACAGGCACAGTGTCAACCATCAAGATTTATATGAATTTATTTTCATCAGTTGTAGTTTGTCAGACTCCATAAAGAATTATGATTCACCATCAAAATTTATATGAATTTATTTTCATCAGTTGTAGTTTGTCAGACTCCATAAAGAATTATGATTCACCTTGCAGTTTACAGAGACAAACCCAGACCCACAACTTTGGAGTGAACAACTGAACATGCTTCTTCCTAAACAGCTTACTGCTTCTGCTATATCTTAGGAACCTTTCTATTTTTCTCAGCAGAAAGTCCAGTGTCTGCTGAGGACAGGTAAAGTGGAAAGATAAAAGTATGTTCACATCTTTAATTATTTTTGTCAGCTAAATCTCTTCTATTTCATCAGTGACATGCCTTTTCTGAGATAGGGTGACCAGAACATAAAATAGCATTCCATGTGAGGTTGTACCACTGCTCTGTATAATGGTGTTAGATTTTTTGTACTTTTAAAATTATTTATACATACTAACATTTCAGCTGCTCTAATTTATGGTCCTTTTTACTGACTTCACTGGCACTCAATTGCTATTTTCTGAAGAGCACCTCTTTGACTCAAATAATCTCTTGAATCTTGACATTTCAATCATATCCACCTCCCTCCCTTACATTCCTGTTTTTGTGACTGTTACGTTAGGTATCTCCATGAGGAATCTAAGCAGTTTAATATCTTCCCTTTTGACTAGATGCCTCCTCATTGTTTGAAACTGCCTTTTCTAAATGTTAGCATCATGAAGCTAAATTTGTTATAATTTACCTCAAACATGTATAATATTATTTTGATAGCTCTTATGTAATGGCAGATTCTAGGCGCTGTGTGTGTATGATTTAGAACTAGATCAAGAATATCTGGCTTTAGAATTAGCCATTCCAAAAAAAGCAAAAAAGCATTTTACAGAGAAAGTACATCTTCTTACCAGTCATTTACTTGCAGATGCAACTTCAGCTCTGTCTTCTGAAAGAAAATAATGTCAGTATGAATCAGACAGTTAAGAAATGAGCAATGGTGGTTTTCAGAGGCAAGTAATTTTTCTGCCCCTCACTCCAAGTGCTTTCTGGTGTGAGTGACTTCCCTCTTTCCTATCTCTGTTTTTGGACAGGGACAGTGAAAGGATAGCAAATAAAGATCTTCACTATGGATCCCCAAATGGGCTGATGAAGCAGAAAGTCTACCTGAGTCACAGTACCACATTTCCTCGTACAGCAAGGCACATGGTCCTCAAGGAAGGAAGGGGTCCTGCCAGTTTTCTAACACTGGAAAAGAGGAGCAATAAATTACCAGGTCCCTCCAAAAGGTTGCTAAAGATAAAAATGGAGAGCCCAAGAACTATCAAAGAGGCAAAAAACTGAGGATTTTAGGAGGAGGAAGATCCAGAAAAGGTAAGGAAAAAAATCATTTTCTCTTCTAGCTGGGAGAAAGACTTGTAAGGATTAATTTCTACCCTCCCTATGTTTACCATCAGCCTTCTGTGAGGGTTGGAAGAAGGAGAATGGTAGCTGTTAGCAGATTAAGAGATGACTGGATAAGCTATCTTTCAGCTCTCCCTAGTGTAGTAGAAGGCAAGGTAGATTTACATGTTGTAGACTAAGCAAAGTGTTTGTGCATGTGCATGTGTGTGTATAAGTGTGTGTACACTAATCAAAATAAATATATATGAAGTGAGCTATAGCTCATGAAAGCTTGTGAGATACCTATGTATTTATAGATAGATATAGATATAGACTTGCACTTTATAGACTAACCAAAGTAAATAGATATGCCTGATGAGGTCAGTATCTGATGAAGCGAACTACAGCTCACGAAAGCTTGTTATATATATATTTAGCTTGATATATATATAACAGCTCATGAAAGCTTATTTTATATATTTTTTAATATATTTATAGATATTTTTATATGTATATTTAGCTTGATATATATATCCTTTTTCAGGGCAACCACTAGCAACCATATATATCAAGCTAAATATATATATATATAACATATCTATAAATATATAAAAAATGTATATATAAAATAAGCTTTCATGAGCTGTAGTTCTCTTCATCAGATACTGACCTCATCAGACAGTTTACTAGAACCAATTCCTAGGGTAGACCAAAAAAAAAATGTCAGCCATCCAACAGTTTTAGACTCATATCTCAAACTATGCATCTAGTCAGATGGCAGTGTTACTACTACTGCTCAGGAACCTCAGTTTGGGGCTCATCCCACCCCTCATTATCCTCATCCTCTGTATATGGGATGCCTCAGCCTTGTTTTTCTAGGACTTGTCTTCCCCACATGGAATCAACACCAAGAAGTACAACCTGTCCTCTCACTCCTGCTCAGCACACACCAGATCCCAGGAATGAGACAACGTAGCTGGCTTAAAGATGTCTTGAGAACACACACTAGCACTGCTGTCAGGATCTCTGGCTCTGACATGTTGCTTGGCAGGGGCTCAGGCAGAGTAGCTGCAACTTTCTCTTCCCTGGGGTTGGGTGGGTGTTGCGCAGAAGCAAGCGGACAAAACATGCCCCTCAGCAGTGGCCGTGAGAGTGACATGGAAGTGGCATGGACATGCCTTTAGTGTCCCAGTGCTGAATGTTGAGATCAATAAATATCACTAAAGACAAAATACTCTTCAAGCATCTACAAGACGCTGATAATTTAACTGCCGTATTCCAGTTTTCTTCCCACACCACCCCACTGGCTGAAAATGAAGAGAAAAAACCTGCTATTAAGAATTTCAGCATTGGCAGCCAGAAGACTGATAAGATATATAGACAGCCAGAAAACATCTTCATAAAAGCCAAACATGAAAGAAGCAGGGTTGGCTGGAAAAAGTGAATCAGGATAGAAAGTCCAAGCCACAAAGGTTTGCATGAGAGGAAGTTTCAGAAAATTCCGTTTTGGACAAACCAAAGGGAATTTTTTTCAGCTTCTCTGTGCTTTGCTGAGAAGACTCTTGGCAAGTTCACTTTCTCCCTGCAAGAAAACATTTCTATGAAAATTGAAATTTTCCCATGGAAAATGTCAAATTTGCAAAAGCTACTCCAATGGAAAATTTCAGACAAACTCAAATGCTAAAAGATTATTGATGGTCATAATATCTAATAGTCATTCTACTATGTTGATTAAGCTGCACTTTATCTATGTTCACCTCAGTTAAAGTCATTGTAAATCTTGAAATACTTACATCTTCTAAGAGCATGCCAACTGTCACTTTCTGTCCAACAGGAAGTAACTTCAGTGGGACTGTTAACGAGTTATGTGAATTGTCTTCCTTTTCTTCCTTATCCGAAATTTTCTGGAGAATATAATAATTAATTGTTTTATCTAGATGCAACAAACATTTCAAAATGTTTGAAAATATAAACAGTGTTGTTTCAATGTAAATTAATAAGAGTTATAGATATGTGAGAAGGAATCATGGCTATTACCTGGAGTCTGGCTTTTAGTATGGGCTCCCAACCCTTTATGCAGTGGAAGTGGAAAGTATCTACATCTATGGTGGTTTTCTGTGTTCCCTCATATGACGCATGCACTGTAAGCACTACATTTTTATTCTCTAGAAAAAATGGATTTGCATGAAGAACATTACCATTATTCAGGTAAAACATCCAACAAAGTAAACTAACTTCCTTCTGTGTGGTCTACGTGTTTCACAACCCACCATGTGCTGCCATGTTGACAGGACTCTCAAGACACAGGCAACCAGAGAAGTGATCACCAGCAGGTATTCTTATGCCAATGTATCTTGAATTTCTTTTTCTTGCTTTCCCACTGCACACTTGAGCACTCCCAACATGAGCATCCTATCACATTTTTGCCCACCCAACCAAGATGGATGCCAACATGATAGCTTTAAGGAAAAAGGACAGTGTTAACAGGTAAAACAATATGCTTTTCCTGCAAAAAAAAAGCCAATAGCATACTGAACTGTATTTACAGGTGTGTAATTTGCAAGTCAAGGGAACTGATTCTTCTGTTCTATCTGGCACTGGCGAGGCCTCACCTGGAGTACTGTACCCAGTTGTGGGCCCCACACTTCAAGAAAGATGTGGACAAATTAAAGAGAGTCCAGTAGAGAGTAACAAAATAGATTAGAGGTCTAGGAAATATGACTTTATTAGGAAAGGCTGAAAGAACTGGAATTATTTAGTCTGGAGAAGAGAAGAAGGAAGGGGAATTTGATCACAATGTTTAAATACCTTAGTGTGGTTATACAGGGAATGGTGATAGACTATTCTCTGTGGAAACAGAGGACAGGACAAGGAACAATGGCCTTAAGTTGCAGCAAGGGTAATTTAGGATAGCTATTAGGAAGAAGTGTCTCATTCTGAGGGTGGTTAAGCATTGAAACAGACTACCCAGAGAGACTGGAATCTCTATCCTCTGTAGTTTTTAAAAATAGATTAGACAAATACTTGTCTAGGATGGTTTTAGTCAGGGGTGATCATGCCTTGAGCAGGGAGCACTAGATTACCTCCTTCCAGCCCTATTTTTTCTTTGATTCTATAAAACTGGAAAAGGAGAAATGCTGAAAAGGACAGTTCATGCCTTGATTATGCCTTGAGTCAGGGAGCACTAGATTACCTCCTTCCAGCCCTATTTTTCTTTGATTCTATAAAACTGGAAAAGGAGAAATGCTGAAAAGGACAGTTCTGAGATTTTCAGTGAACCCTACTTTATTGTCATTCAAATAGAGGCAGTCTTCACTGTGAATTAAAGTTCCTCTAGCTGGAATTGGCAGGCTATGAATACAGTAGACTTGGCTGCCTGCTCCCTTAAGCTAGGGAATGGACTTACCTTTCAAATACTTTTTATTCTCCTCCTTCTCCACCTGAACTTCCAAGCAACACATTTCACGAGACTGAGAAAGACAATCAGCAAAAGAATGGATAATCACTTAGAAACCAATTTAAAGTGCTTCTAATGGTTTGAAGGAAGAAGAATTGGCTGATGAATTCTTTCTATAATGTAAGAAAGGTAGATTTGACATCAGTGTCAGTGAGGACAGGATTTCACCTGCAGGAGGGATCCAGAAGTCTGTTATTGCATAGAGAATGCAATGCTGAAATCCCTCCACTCCTAGACTGTAGGCACGTCCACACTCTTCCCTATGGCAATGTTGTTACTGTGCCGTGATTTACTACTCCCAAAGTACTAAAGCACAGCACAGTAACCACCCATATTGTGCTGTATGCGCAGTGAATGGTTATTTTTAGCAGCTATTTAGCCACAGTGGCACATTAAAGCAGTAGAGCATGCTGCTACAGCACAGTAGCTGCTGGTCACATGTAGACACCCATGGATGCCGCCGCGATGTAGCATCATGTGTAGATGTGCCCTGTCTTCTTATTTTAGGCCTGTGTTTCTATTTATCATGTTGGCAGTATATGGATGGATTTGGATTTGGCTTGGTTTTGGGCATGAAGGAAAGAAATAAATTAAAGAAAGAAAAAAATAATGAAGAAATAAAGGAAAAACTCAAATTTGAACCTTACCACAAGGACACCATTTGTCCTGAGGTTTTCAGGAGGTCCAGGACTGAAAAAATAGAACCAAACAAATTTTTAAACATAAAAATTTATTGAATTTAAGTATATTTTTAAATGAGGGCTTGCAAGTATATAATTAAAAGCAAACTGTTTTCCATGTTAATACATTATTGTCAAAGCCTGTATTTTGAGAATCCTAATTTATGAAGCCCCATTAGCAGTGATTTTATATTTTTATCCAGATCGCTGTCAAAGATATTGTATAGCACTAGGTCAAGAACATATCCAAGCAGAACTCCACTGAAACTTCCCCATCAACTGACAAATTCCCATAGCAGCTTAACCAGTTTTTGCATGTCACAGTTTTGTATTTGAATGTAATCTGGCACTAAGTCAAATGACTTACAGAACCCTAATGATCATGTCAACAGAGCTACCTTTAGCAACCAAATTTGTGTTCTCACCAAAACTGACTTCAAGTTTATTCAAGGAGACTGTTTTTGGATAAAATTATGTTAGCAACATTAATTTAACTATCACCTTTTACTCTCTACTGATTGCTTCCCATATTGGCCTATTCATGATTCTGTTTATCCTTTTTAATATTGGTACAATATAAGTTATTTTGGGGAATTCCCCAGTATTTCAAGATTTGTAAAAGAAATGAACACTGGCGGCTCAGAGAGTTCCTTTGCAATGCTCTCACATGCAAATTATCTGGCTCTTCCAATTTTAAAATGTTTAGGGATCAGGTCTTAGTTGTCATACAGGTGGCAACAGCTATGCAAACCAGATCAATGGAATGGAGGCATCTTGGGAGATTGAGGTGAATTCAAAACAACTGAAGAAGAAAAGCAGCAGTCCCAAATCTCCACTTGCAAAAAGAAGATACGTTTCAAGACAGCACATTCATGTTGATCCATATTTGTTATTACCTTCTTACCAGATCCATACCCACATATCACTTTTGCATTTTACTCACATTTTTTCCATCTTAAATTCTACTTCCAAAGACTCCCATTGCTGAAAAGATTTCTGTTTCTGAAAAAAAGAAAGGGACAATAAATATTAATCATTTGTAACCATCCTGTTCAGTGTAGAACTATCCTAGCTTTTCTTTCTGGATAATTCCTCCCACCAGCCCCTTGATGGGATTTTATCAGGCATTTTATCAGAATAAATTCCCCTTTGTTGGTGGTCAATGAAAATGAGAATGAAATGGGGGTAAGCTTTGGAACTTGAGAAAGGGAACTTACATAAAATGACAGTTTAACTTAGGAAATGCATGAGTTTTGTCATATTTTTCACCAAGTATTTTCCCTTTCTAGCAGGAAGTATTTGAGCAAGGTGAGAGTAAATTTAAGCTGAAGGATGTAAAGCTATTCATCTGGAACACATAAGATGAACAGCACTCACTGCAGACCTCAGTGATGGCAGGGTATCAATGCATTTTTGCTTCTCACACAGGTGGTGGTCTACCTGAGAGAGTAATTTTTTTCTCCTGAAGTTATGAGAGCAGCCTATGCATGTCACTGCTAACTAGTATTTAATGTCTCCCCATGCAAACACAACATCCAGTTAATACGTTATATAGATGGGGGCTGTAAAAGACTCTTCAAGTCTTCCTGAAATTTCAGTCCTTACCTCCGATTTCAAAGAGAATGTTTCATGGGCTACCACTCCAGGCCTCACGTTAGCAACATCAAAGAGAACAGTGAACTGGATGTCGTCTTTGGTGACTGGGTCCTTATCAAAGACAGTCAGTTCTAAGATATTCTGGGAATAAAAGAAGAGATACGTCACAAGTCTGTTCTCTTTAACAGCCACAAAACATTAGGTCATTTCTGCTGCAAACTCCTGTATCACTGTGGAGATAAAGGAAGGATAAAGAAAACAACATTCATGCAAGCATCTAGCAATGTGGGACTCAGGGCAAAATCCATATTGGCCCCGTAAGTACCACTACTAAAAGAACAAAAATAGTGCTGGGAAATAGGGACCAAAACTCAGGTGTCCATCCTCACAGGTTATTGCTGTTATCACTAGGTTACTCTGTTTGGCTCCTTGCTTGCTTTCTGCCAAAGATGGTTTGGGTCTGGAACTTTGCTTTGCCCCAGGACTCTGGCACCTTTGGCTGTACAGCGGCTCAGCTTCAACAGGAAGATAGAGCATACTTCACACCAGACTATCCTGTAACCTAGTGGTTAGGGTCTGCTGGAAAGTGAGAATTGAAAGTAATAATCCCCTCAGGCTCAGAGAGACCTAAACCCCAAGTCTTCTACTTCCTAGACCAGTGTCTTTCCACTAGGCTCTTATGAGAAAGATGAGCAGTGGAGACACCATCACAATAGCCTCCTCCTTCAGCTGTGCATACACATAACTAACTACAACACTTTGCACTGATATCAATGGGCATTTTTAAACATGCACTGGGGGCGGGGGGTGGCACTTTAATTACAGCAGCTCCAAGAGCCGCTCTAATTAAAGTGCCCGCAGCATCTTATGTACTCAGCATCCCCTGCTTCAAAATGGTGGGGGGGGGGGGGGGGGGCGCTTTAACTAAAGCTTGTTTGCTGCCATTTTGAAGCACAGGAATGCTAAATACACAAGATGCCAAGGCTGCTGGAGTGTGCTAATTAGCATGCTCCAGCAGACTCAGTTGAATCTGCTTCAATGTACTGTAATTATACTGTGTCAGAGCAGCATCCCTGAACGTCTACTGGCACCCAATGCTGTCAGTGTGGGTTAAGTGTGTCCTGAGGGCACCTAAAAGACTTGGGCCCACTGGAGAGACCGGTGAAATCTAGGTGTTGTCCAGCACCCTAATAGGTTTGCGTGAATTTTGGATAGGAGCCAGGTCCTTAGGTATCTTTATCATTCAAAAGGCAGGCACTGAGTGAGCGTAAGCTCTAAGGGTATGTACAGAAGTTGTTTTTCTTTTTTTTTCTTTTTTGCCATTTAAAGCATTTTATTGCCATGACTTAACAGAAGTGCACAGCTTTACAGCACTAAAAATGGGTACAGCGCTTTAAATTACCCCTTGTTAAATGAGGTATTACATTTGAAGCACTCTATTTTACAGCACTTCAGCAGCCTGCAGCACTTTAAGTAACTTCTGTACGCTGGTCTAATTTCTGACCAGTGGAGAAGCCCCAGGAGGCTGCAAAGTGTCCCCTGCTCCTAGTCTGGAAAGTGCAGGGAGGTTCAGAACCCTCCCCCACCAAACCCTGCACTTCTGTCATGGTTAAGAGTGCTGTAACTTTATAGTGCTACAAACATGCTCTAAACCACAGCGCTGTAAGACGTGCACAGAGCACTTCTGTACATACCTTAAACATTTTTGTGGCTGCTGAAGTACAGGTATCCTGCATCACTTTTTGCCATTTAAGCATTTATATTATCCCTAAGATTAGGCATTTTGTTTATTAATGAGGATTTGGCCCTGGGGTATTAATTCCAAGAATCTGGATGGGATACTGTGAATGATGGTCCATTCTGTGTCTTTGAAATTATGTTTTGTAGAATTCTAAATATGCTGATCTGGAGAAGATGCTATCTCTCCCAGCGCTCCTTGTCCCTAGTCCAGAAACCTATACTTTCAATTTTTCCGAAACAAAGATGATCCTAAGAAAGTCACTCCTCTCTGCTACTTTGTTCTACATGATCCACAGCAAGTTCTGTTTCACAAGTATTTCCCTAATTTGTTTAGCATATTTGATCTCCAGGACTAGAAATGAAGCCTCTGGGGTTTTCAGGAAAATGAATTCTTATTTTCTTAACCACCTTGACTTCAGTCTGGATCCTGAAGTAAAAAGTCTCATTCCAGACAGGGTCATCAGAGTTCTCGATGGTTTGGGTCTGGAACTTTCCATTTGAAGCTGTTGGCAGCCACAGGCTCACGTAGCAATCAGATGCAGTCGCTGAAGCAGAAAAAGAAATGATATAGCAATAGTGTATATCAATACTTCAGACTTGTTTCAGCCTCAGAAGCAAATGGCATCACTCAGCAGCCTTTGGGCAGGGAAGAACTGTCCTTTTGACAGAGTAGACAGAGTAGAATTTCTTTTGAACGCAGGAATTGCCACGTCATATCAGAGATCTCTGATAGCCACTATTGGCTGATGGTACAGAACTGTACATCACTGCTCATGTTACTAATGTTTTACTGAAAACAAGTACATTACTAATACACATCTGCATTAGACAGTTGTTGGACAATCCGGCCCACAAGGTAAGTCTCTTTCCAGGTACAAGACTTTATACTACAGCAGTGGTTTTCAAATATTTTTAAATGTTACCATGTAAATCTGGATATCTATGCATGCTTATATTTGAATCATTAACAGCATGCACCCCTGGCGGCTGAGGGGGCACAGCGGCGGCAGGAGCACGGTGGTGGCAGCGGGAGTGGTGGGAACGTGGCAGTGGTAAGTGGGGGAGCTCCCGCAGATGCCGCCAGTGCTGTTGGCAGCAGGGGGTGCAAGCTCTGACAGTGCTCAGGGGGTGCACTGCCATGCTCAGGGGGTGCACATGCACCCGCATGCACCCCCTACGCATCACCCCTGATTTGAATCACTGTGGTAATTCACTCAAATGATTTTTTGCTCAAGAGCTTGATTAGACAATAAAGACATAAAGGGGAACTCAGTGATACACATTGCTGGTCACTCTTATGGTCAACTAGCAGGTGATCGTGCTTATCTCTGTGAAGAGAAATGTATTCCATACCTCACCTTTAGTGGAATGTCTTGTTTAGCTGGACAAGTCAACAATGCTTTCATTAGGAATATAGGTAGGAGAGGAGTTTGAAGCATGTGGAAAAGGGGTCTTAAGGTGTTTGTCTTACTAAGATTGCTATAAAAGATCTCTACAAATGGGCAACAACTAAGTGTCCCACAGTACATAATTCCAAAGGGGTCACTGCTGAGGAAAGAAATGGAGGGAATGCTAATTAAAAAAAGAGTTGCAAAAGAGTCCCATTTTAGCTGTGGATTCAGCATATGCCTAGGGCTGGCCCTTCAGGTCGCTTTTTCTTATCAAGGACAAATCAGTAAATCTGTGTAGCTGAGAATCTGGCACTACAAAGACCCCAAAATATAGAGGAGTTTGCAATGCTCAGAATTGTCTGGTTTACCCTTAGACATACTCCTAGGATATGCCTGTATCACAAAATGCCATCACACAAGAGTGAATGAGCCTGAACAGAATTCCATGCTGGCCATACTCTTCTGCTTCCATTACTTAAGCTAGGTTTAAAAAGTATCTCCATGTGGCGCTGTGCTGTGCAGTGAGGCTATTTGAGGCACTCTGACTGCTCATGGTAGACAATGAAAACCTTCGATAGCTTATTTGTAGCACCCCAGCTGTCTGGTATGACTCCAATCTATGATTTAATTTATAGACGTGAAAATTAGAAACTACTCTAAGCTGATTAACTAAGTGCAATGTCGTCACCCTGCATGCTTTGCTACTTTATATTTTTCATCTAACACAATCCCAAGGAAACTTAGATGGTAGTTTGCTGTCCCACTAAACAGATTCCAACTACTCCCTCTACTCTGCTCATATTTCAGGTGCTTCAGGGCACCCAACAAAAATCCAGGTCTGTTACTTGATTACACTACATTTACTTGTTGCTCACAATCCATAAACTATGAAGAATACGGAAGGAAGAATACAACTCACCTAGGTCCCTTGATGTAATGTTCCTGGCCTGTATGACTCTTACAGAAAACAGGCAGTTGGAAGAGCTTGTTTTCTGCAGAGAAACCAAGTAAAATGCATTTTATCAACATAAAATATTGGAAATAAGCATATTTCAAAAAGAGTAAGGGAAAAGGCCTCTCCCTTTGCTGGTTTTCTGTTGTCAACTTTTAGAGTGGAAAGCTATTTGTAACCCACCAGAGACGCCACTTTCTTTCAAATGGTTTCCTTATTACCCAGTTAATTTAGAAATGAAGAAACTGTATACTAATGAGAATAAATTATGCCTATGACAGGCTGTTTAGGTGAAGGGAGGCACATGGACAGAGGAAGTATAGGCCCAGCTTCCAATGAGGAACAACATTTGCAGTCATCTTACAGCCCCCGCCCCTTCATATCTCCTGGGTGCATTTGTGACTGTGGAATATGACTGCACTGCAGGTCTGCTGACAGCTTTGTACTACAGACCCATGTTGGGTCAGAAATGGGGCTAGCATAATATCAGGACAAGCAGCATGCAGCTACCAGCATGAGTTCCAGTTAGGTATTTGTACTGGATCCCATAATGATTTCTGGGCACCTAATACAGGCTTCTGGTCTTGTCTTGACACTGTATTACGAAAGTACTTTGCTGGGTTCTAGGCACTGGGTCCAGGTGTGTGTGGACAAAGCAGGGTGTTTCATCTACACACTAGGCATGTGTAGATGAAACAGGGACCCTAAACTGAAGTGATGGGTTTAAAAAAAAAACACTACAATTTAGGGCTGATTAAACCCCTGCGTCATGCACACACCCCACTGATTTACCTGCCTCCCTGGTGGCAGGGAGGGGAGGGCGAGCTGCCAGTGGGCGGAGCGGTCCCTGGACTGCGGTGGGGGGTGGGGAGGACTGGTATTTCCCTCTGAGGCAGCGGCAGCCCCCCCCCACCAAGCTGCACCCACCCATAGGCACCCAGCTCGGGCAGTCCCAGGGGGCACCACAGCCATGGTGGGAAGCACCAGGCCCCCACGCAGCTTAGGCAGGCAGGCAAGCTCTGGGGGCGGGGTGGAGATTGGGGGAGAAAGATCAGGCTCACTGCTTTTCTTGGGTGGAGCCTGCTTTCCCGGGCTGCTGCCAGGCTGTCTCCAGGGCTTTCTGCTGAGCCCCTGAGCTGCACGGAGCCCAGTGTTTCACTCCACGGCTGTAGGGGCAGCAAACTAAAACTCCTCGAAGGAGTTTTAGTTTGCTGTACTCCAAGTCATTTAAGGTGCATTATGCCGCTGAATTTCCTACAGCAGCTGGAATTAATGTGCAATACACTGCCAAGACATGCAAATATTGACACCATTAAAGTGGTGCAAAAGCATTAAGTGTCATGCACGCACATCTCTCCTTTCATCTACACACGACTAGCATGCCTTAAGGTGGACCCAGTTCGCTGTGTCTCCTTTGAGGCACACAAAAGACTCCGCTAATAACAGTTGTTTGTACAAACTGAATGCCCTTGGATTATTTGATCCCGCCTTTAATTAACTCAGATTAATTTTGCTGAATATCCCTGTATAAACAAACCCTAGGATTCATTCATTTCTCACCCTATAAAATCCCAGGACCCTTGGCATAGCTTTTTGCCATTTTGACTGATCAAGGCATTTTTTTACTGTGAATGCAGGCTGCCTCTCTCACAGTTGTCTGTTACCCAAGCATGTTTTATTCCAGTTCAGGGTGAAATTTCAATATGTTTAACTTTGCCACAAAGTGAAAATTCCAAGTTTCTCTCAAGCGTTCCTTTCATCAGATTGCAACAATATGACATGAATCTTTCCATACAAATACTTACTTAGCATAGAAATACTTACTGTATTATACAGTCAGCACTTCTGGCAGATTTCATTAACAGGAAATACAGGATTTCATGCCAACCACACAGCTAAATAGTTTTAATTAATATGCTAATTAAACATGTTACACACTCAACTCTAACTCTTGCACTATATGTGTAATCTAATTGACTATACTTGTTGCACAATATGAACTGAATTTTCCTCTCAGGTGTTGCCTTCACTGGAGAAATAGACCACCTTTGTAAATAACAACCGTTCCCCTCTGATTGCAAACACATCTCACATTCATATACAGAAATGCTGAGCACAACAATTGACCATGGAAAAACACAACCTCTAATTTTGCATGAAAATGTATATTGACTTATCTAGGTATAGAATTCTGCATTCTGTATAAATACATTTGTGCAGTAGTTCATAACATATTGCCTCATCTCAGGGGATTTATCTTTGTTAATTACTTACTGTCAGTACTGAACCCATTCTAGCAATGCATAGGAGCCAAAGAGGTAATAAGTATTGCATGCAATACAAGATTCAAAATGTCACCTGCTCAATTAATATATTTTTATTCATGTTGAGACCCACATCATCCTCCTTTCTTAAGACAAGACTCTGGGACCTGTACAATATTTATACAATAAATGTACTACAAGTCTAAATTGATAAACAGGCATCATGGCACTTTCCCCAATTTCATCAAGCTGTATATGGTTTAATAAGTTGAAATCGACATTGCTCACCAATTCCCAGGTACTCTTAGAGTAAATGATCTCCTCATATCTAGTGTCAACCTAAGGAGGAAGAGTTTGGCCTTCTTTCTTCATAGAAAGGTAAGATTATGTTATCAAGGTGGTAAAGGTCCTAAGTAAACTTACAGCTTGCATCCGTATATTCCAATTGCTATTCCTGTAAAGATGTTTTCTGAGTTGGACGTGGAGTTCATTTTGTATTGTTTGGATGGAACAAAATCCAGGAACCAAACTGGCACTGCAAGAAGTCTTGTCTGTCACCCCTTCCCTTAGCTATTGTAAACTTCTTCTGTTTGTTCATGCAAACCTAAAATCCACCCTCTGCCCCCTGCCTTTGATCAGAGAGTACAATGACAGGTATTAATCAAGTAATTATATGAAAAAATACGAAATGTCATGGGTAGCTTCATGTGTCAAAATATTAAGCTCTACCTATCCTTTCATTTGGGCCAAATCCAGGGCTATGCTAGAGACTACTCATCCTTACTTGTTTGTCTCAATTTTGAGTCAAGTTTAAGGTCGCAGACCTTTTCTTCAGGTTGTTTAATGGCCCAGGCCTGACATCTAAAAGATAACTGAATGCCCTGGGATGAAGAGCAGAGTGAACTCCACTCCTCAGGCACAACAGAACCCTCTAGCTAAGGTGTGGAGCTCATCTGTGCAGGATAGGGTTACCATATGTCTGGGTTTTCCCAGACAAGTCCTCTTTTTTGTCCCCTGTGCTGCACCTGGGTGGGTTGTTTAAATAAAAGCAAAATGTCTGGGTTTTTTGCTGTTCCTTTGCCCTCTCAGGCTGGCTGCTTGCAACTGGGAGCAGCGGGCAAGGTGATTGGCTGTCATGACCCCAACATCCAATCACCTTGTGGTAGAGCACAAGAACAGCAAAAAACAGCCAGGGGAAGGGAAGGACAGAGAGCAAGAGAGCAACATAGGAGCTGCTTGGGCAGCAGGGCTAGGAGCAAGGGGTGTGGGTTGGAAGTGAGGGCCACCAGCAGGGCTGGGTGGCAGGGGGCTGTGGTCAGGGGTAAGGCACATCACTGGGTAGGGAGGCCATGGGTGGGGAGTGAGGGGCACCAGCAGGGTTTACAGGGGCAGGAGCTGCAGATCAGGGGTGAGAGGCACTGCCTGAGCTGCTGGGGGGATGCAGGTCAGGGGTGAGGGGTACCAGCAGAGCTGGGGGGCAGGGGGATGCAGGTTGGGAGTGAGGGGCACCGGTGGGGCTGGGAGGGGTGCAGGGAGCTGCAGGTCTGGAGTGATGGACACCCACCAGAGCTGAGTGTGGATCGGGAGTGAGGGGCGTGGGGGATGGGATGGATGACTGCGAGTTGGGTATTCAGGGCACTGGCAGTGCCAGGGGGCTGTGGGTTGTAAGGGACACCAGCAAGGGGTGGGGGGGCAGGGTACTGCCATTTGGGAGTGAGGGGCACTGGCAGTGCTGGGGTCAATGGGTCTGGAGTGAGGGGCAGCAGCAGGGTTGGGGGGGATGTGGTTTGTTGGTGAGGGGAAACAGAATGGGCAGGGGCAGGGCATCAACATGTCACTGCCCATCCCCAAGCTCATATTATGCCACCACCCCCCACCCCCCACGTGGACAGGTGTCCTCTTTTTTGGACCTGGAAATATGCAGGAAATAGTTTGAGAGCTGGTCCAAGATTGGGACATGGACTCCCACAAGAACCAAGATTCATCACAAATGTCACCATTTTTTATTCCAAATTCAAAGTTCACTTTCTCAATTTACCTCCTCAAACATAAATATCCAATATGGTGTACATTTAAAAAATAAAGGCCTTTCAAGATAAGTCATAACATAGCAAATACAGTTCTCCATATGGAAAGAAAGGCTACATGATCTGTGATAATTGGTAATAACCTCATTTACTGTACCTCTAAAGGGTGCTTAAGGATAAATTTGTAAAGTGGTTTAGGCAGGACTCAGTCACCTGACCTCCACTTTAAGTGCCGTAATAAAAAATGTAGGTCTGAATCACTCTCTCAGCTACTACCTAATGCCAGAGCTATTAACACTCCCAGCACATAGGCAGTCAGACATAATGACAGGCGCTGAGATTTTGGAACTGGAATCATACAGTCAAGGGAGAGCACAGGAACAGCAAAAAACAGCCAGGGGAAGGGAAGGACAGAGAGCGAGAGAGCAACATGGGAGCTCAGCAGCCAGGGTCAGGAAGGCAGAGGCCAGGAGCAACATGTTCAGGAACAAGATGTGGAACCCAAAGGCATGTTTGTTGAACAACCTACAGACTGTTGCTCCTGGTGGGCTTAAATAGGGGCCCTGCTGCCCTCTCAGCCAATCGGGGGAGTACAGTCATGGCAGGCCTAACACACCCCAGCTGGTCAATCAGCCCAGGCCTGGCTGCCTGTTCTAACCCCCGACAGGAGGTACCTGAACTCTGTAGGTACCTCAGTTTCTAGCATGAAAGTTATCTAGGCAATCTCTGCCTAAAACATCCCAGACACTGCTGGCCTAACCTGTACTTAAAAACTGGCAGAGACAGAGATTTCACAGGATCTCTACGTGATGTGTTCCAGTGCTTAAACACCCTTAAGTTAAAAAAACAACTTCTTAATGTCTAAAATAAATTTTCATTGTTGCAATTTCAGCCTATTATTTCTTTCCCTTCCCCTGCTGACACAGGAAATAGTTGGTCACCATCCTCTTTATGACAACCTTTTTTGTATTTAAAGATTGTTATCAAGCCTCCCTCAGTCTTCTCTCCTCAGGTGCCTATAGACATGCACAAGGACATGTGGATGGGGTGCGTTTTAATTAGATTAGTTTCCGGAGAACTGCTTGAATTAAAATGCCTCACAGTCATGTGTATTAAGCATCCTGCATTTCAAAATGGCCACGGGGGTGCTTTAACTAAAGTTCTTTCAATGAGTTGTAGTTGAAGTGCCCCTGCGGCCATTTTGAAACATGGGATGTTTAATACATGTGACAGTGAGGCATGCCGAAGCATTCTAGTTAGAACGTGTCAGAGGGAAATACCCTCTATCAGTTGCATCTCCCTCTCTTTTGAAACGTGGGAAAATAACTTGCGCTGTTAACAATTTTGCTTACTTGTCATAAAAAGTGTCTCATTGAATACTTAAAGTGCCACTTCCTACTAGGAAAACGCAAGTCCAAACATGATGAACTTCCATGAGGACTGCGGAGGCTACAGACATTATCTTAAAGACACAATCTCTGCGCTACATTCAACCGGCAGTGATTCAATCTGCAAGTGACAAAGTGCAAGCCACACAAGAGCTTCCATGAGAACTCTTAACAGTCTCTCCGACTACAGGGTCTCTGATCATCATTAAGGAAGTGAAGATAGCTGAGATTTTCTTACCTTATACGATGAGTCCCCCATTACTTACAAGATGAGGAGGAGGATCACAAAATCCCAACTAGCACTTGAGTAACAGATCTGTTGGCTGACAGGAACATTCACAGCTCATTCTTCTTTATAATGACACATCTCAAGGGATAAGTAATTATTCAGACTCGGAACTCCGCCCTCTGACTCCTCTATGTGGAGAAAACAGTCTATGAGTGCACTGATAACATCTTCAATAGCACAAATGTTGCAGCTATTTTCATTTTGGGGGATTTTCATTTTGATTGAAGTGTTATATAACATCATTCATGTTTCCATATATGTGTCTGGGGGTTGTCCTTGAAAAGCTGATACATCTGATTTTGCTTTGATACAAAAGTTTTAAAGAATTTCCTACTAAAGCGGCACCTTTAACTGTCTCCAATATTGATGCTTCAAGACTAGTGCTAAGGAAGCACATTAATACTTCCTTAGTTTTAACTGCTGCAGCTCATCCCTGCAGCTGTGAGGACATCCCTCTATACCACATCCGGCTGCAAGGATACAGTATAGACATGTCTCTTAGGGTTTGTCTGCACCAGGGCTCTCCAGCTTTGGTGTGGCTGGCGGCTGCAGATGGTGTCAGCATGTGCCAAAAGTCAGCAATGCTGCAGGGCGGCTGTCCCAGAATCCACCCCACCACACAGGCCATGCCAGTGCTACAGAGACCTGCACTGACAGCCTGCTACCTCCCTACCCTCCACTGCACAGCAGTGGAAAAGGCCATATTTTAAGAGCTCATGGACTACATGCAGCCCTCAAGTTGCCTGTTGGGCAGCCCTGGTCTACACTACAGTCCTGCTGTGACAGTCACTTGCGTGGACATACTCAAGCTAGCTTTAAACTAGTGGGCTTAGATACCAGTATCAGTACAGCCACAACAACACCAGGATCAGCATAGGCTGCAAAGTCCTCCTGAAGAGCAGCATAAATCCTAAAACAGTTTGCATACACTGCACTCTGTGGTGTTGCGGCATTCAGAATAGATTGTTTCAATATCACCCAGCACCTGAGGCAGTTTAAAACTAGTTCAGGTATGTCTACCACAGTGAACTGAGAAGCAGTAGGAGAAAAGGCAGTGATAAAGTCACAGGTGGAAGAGGAAGAAATACAAAAGCAGAGAAGACAGAGACAAGTTAGCTCCATTAAAAGTGAAGTGTGTGTTAAGAAACAGAACTGCAGGTAAAAAACAGAGTAGCTACAGCCAGGAGACCCAGACTTCATTGAAAAAGAAAGAGCAGCTGTAAAAGAAAAAAAAGAGTTGCCTAACAGTCATAGAATTAGCAAGAAAATAACAAAGCAAAGGAGCAATAGCTATTTTCAGAGGATATGGAGTTCTTTTTTTCTTGCAAATTAGGATGCCCAAAATACATAAGACATTTTGTGCTGCGTCAGCATTTGTCAACAAGTATGGTGGGAGGAATCAAGCACATTTCTTCATTGGCACAAGGAAGGTAAGACAGATAACAAAGAGGTGATTTCAGACCTCACTATAGATCTGAAAAAATACAGGATGCAGAAAGCAAGGCAAAGAGCATCAATTATATTAAAGAAACATGCAAAATTAAAAGCCATGTCTAAAGCAAACTAAAGAAAGAAACACAATGCATTAGGGAGGCAGCTTACAAGGGAGCTCACCTGTTCTGAATGTCTACCCTGCCCTCTACATAACATTTATGATTACATCATGTTGGGCGCATATCAGTGTGTTCTAGATGCTCATAAAATAAACATAGATTTGTGACTATGATTTATGAAGGGTGTTTCTGCAGCAGAAAGAGAAAAGAACTGTTAGAAGGCACTAAGGGTTAGTATTGTATATCTTCTTACATCCAACTTCTTGCTTTATTTCTTGGCTATCAAGAAAGCATGTTTTGGTGTCATATAGAAGCATCACTCTTTTTTTTTTCTGTCTGTATTCCAAGCACTATTATGAATATCTTGGGGAAAGGCTGAAAAAGAAACCAAATGTAAGAAATGTCAGTCAAATCATGTAACACTCAGGAGCACACAGATATTAATGAGTAGGGTGGTATAAGAACCTATAAAGACTGGGAGGGGAGTAACCCAATCCTTTTTCCAATACACAAGGGCTACGTTTTACTTATTTCAAGACTCCAGTTAATACAACCTGTCGTTTTTCAGCCCCTACCAAGTCACCACTCACAATCACAGCTCTGCTGTTGCTGACCATGAGTCCTGAAATAAAATGGTGTTGACTCCAAGATAGTTAAAAAGTGTCTGAAATCTTGTAATTCCTTTGTTCTAAAGGCCCCTGAAATAAGGCTGCTTGTTAGTGCAGTGGTTGTCAAACTTTTTAGACTTGAGTCACCCCTGGATAGAGATTCACAGCACACCTCACAAAACACCAACTCTTTAAGTTTTCACTCTTTTTTTGACTACAGAAAAATAATACAGCACTTTTTCTGTTGCAAAGAACTCAGAAAGACCACAACTATGGATTTCTATTTGAAATCTTTGGGTTTATCTTGTGTATCATGTTTGCAAACCTCACAGTGCTAACATTGTCTGGCATGCCACAGCACCCTTGAAAGGATCTCAAGCCCGAGCACCCTGGTTGGGAATCGCTGCATTAGTGGAATACTTATCTGCAAGGACCTGGATTCAGAATTTTATTTCTATCATGTAAGATGCAGAATAGATTGGAACACTCCAAAATACTTTTTAACATTTCAGCAAAACAAAAATAAAAATAGTATTTTGGTACAGTTCGAAACAAAAAGTTTTGTTTCATTTTAAGGTCATTTAAACCCTTTCCAAAACCTTTTTCGTGTTTTAAACTTCTACCCTAAAAAGCCATTTGAAAAAAAATCAAAAATAGCATTTTTAAAATTTCAAAATAAAACATTTCAAAATGGCAACATTTTGAAAATGTTAAATTGTCATGGTTTTTTCAAAAGTCCCTCAATTGCCATTGCTTTTTAGCCAAAACTATTTGTGTTTTTATACCTGCATTTGTGAATAGGTTCAATCCCTTCAAACTCCATTAACAGTAAATTTACCATGTACTGCTGAATAGTAATCAGATGGAGCTCTCTTCAGTGGCAAATACCTTATCCAATTTTTTAGATATGAATCTGTTTCAGAAAAAAGAGTTCTATATATCTTTGTTTTGCTCTCCTGAAATAAAGCAATCACCACTTCCTGTGCAAATTTAACCAAGGGTATTACAAGGTGCACAAAAGCTTGTTTGTGTCCCTCCCAGCTATGCAGTTGGTCCAAAAAAAGATATCACCCA
>NW_005843647.1:71244-72161 GCF_000455745.1 Alligator sinensis | reverse complement strand
TATGAGTCATACCAACCCCTCCCCACCCCCCATTCTTTTTTTGTTTGAATTTCTTCTGAGGCTTTCTCCACTACCACCACCACATTTTGTCCACAACCAAGATAACTCAATTTGAAATGAACTTTAAAAAAACAGTTCCAATTGTTCTGGAATCATGGGACTCCAGAAAATGGAGCCTATGTGGGAAGGGAGGAGAGAAAGAAAGCAAGCTGCCGCACATCACAAGGCTTATGCAATATACAGTGGCCAACACTGCACCTTTTGCACGTGAGAAGAGCAAACCCTGACCCCATTCATATCTCTGAGAGAGGTCTGCCAGAAAATTACGCTGATGGTATTGATCAGGGCTCTGATGGTTGAAGCTCAAAGGGTTGCTCCTTTCTTGCACCTGTATTTTGCTCCTCCATGTCAACCGCATCCAACTTCCCTACTCCACATCAGCGGCATCTGACTTCCCTTGAACTTAAAAAAAAATAAAATCTGGACCTGTTTTCCAGATGACCTGCCCAACGACATCCCTCACGGACTGCAGCTGGAGCGGCAGATACTTGGCCAGCATGAAACATAATCGGCTGGCTTCATCTTCAGACTAAATCACGTGTCCAGGCTGGCCTACAATGGAGTTATTTGCAAGCACCACAGAAACTGAGAGTTGGCAGGGACCTCAGGAGGTCATCTAGTCCAACCCCCTCATCAAAGCGGTACCATTCCCAAATGCCATGGGCCAGCGCCTGCCTTTGCACTCACTCGGTCCTTGTCAGCGGCATGAACTGGCTTGCTGCCGCCCACCCAGGCTGCACAGCTCTGTGCTAATATTAGCATTCTGGAAACTTCCAAATGGACATCACTGCTACAGTGGCCGCATTCGTTCTGGGCATCGGGAATCAAGACCGTTGGCAAGCCGCTTTTGGCAACAA
>NW_005843647.1:69033-70568 GCF_000455745.1 Alligator sinensis | reverse complement strand
CCCCCAGCAGCTGCCACAAACCAGAGTCCAGTGGCTGGAAGTCCCGGGTCCCAGCAGTGCCACGGGTGGTAAGGCAGGTGTAACGACGGCATGGATCACACGTGAGATCGCACTGCACAGTTACCTGCCCATGCAGAGGGGCCCACAGGGGGCCAAACTTAAGGGTATGCAAGCTCGGTGAATTGGATCTAGGGCACCGGGGAGGGCATTACAAAATGGATGGAACTGGCCCGCTGAGCCACACCAATCTGCAAAGCAAAGCACACCCACTGCAACTCAATTTTCTGGCCAGCTGTCTCGGGCACATGCACACCCTGCACAAACTCGTCATCTGCCCCAGCTCTAGCAAGCAACAGCAGGCCATCCTCATCACTGCCTAGCAACGGTTTTATCCACAGGATGCCGTGCACTTTCACCATCCCGTACGGTGCCCTAATGCACTCTGGCATCCACAAACAGGTACTCGGATCCAAATCTGGTGCTTGGATTTCATCCCATCCATTACAAAAAGGGTGACCTCAGGCATCAAACCAAAAGTAAGAGACAGATTCTGGGTTGTTTTTCTTTTGATTCTTTGTGATTTGGGGTTAAAAGGTGGGAAAGGATTGCAGAGCTAGGAAACAGAAATTGCAATAGAAAGGCAAATCGCAGAGAAAAGCAGGACGAGACACATAACCGCAAATCCAATTCAAGTTCAAATCAGCAGCTCATAGTCCTTGTTGTACCTGAAACTATACAACTCGGTCTCTCATTGGCATTTACTGCCATCTCCCCAGCATCTGAACACCTCATGGCCTCTAGTATAGGCAGCATGTCTTTGGGAAGAAGAGGAGCAAGACTTTCTCCAAGCTACGGATGGAGAGCTGAGTTACAGAGAAGTTAATGTATCAGTTGATTTCCATGTGGATGCAGGGCCAAAGCAGCTTTGAGGACCATGGACTAAATGGCTGGGCCCAGGAAGTCCACGGCACAGCAGAGACTAGAGCCCAAGGCTAAGACTAGCCCCGGACCACCTGCCATCCTCCAAAAGTGATGCTTTAGTAACAATAGGGGTTTAGCCAGGTGCCCCTGAAACAAGGGGTGCTTATCAGGATCAGTTTAGGTGACAAAGAGAAGCCCCGCTTGCTTCATGTGTTCTCCATTTGGAAGCTGCAGTGAAACAAGGGAAAGCTGAGAGTTTCTTTCCATGATTTTCCCAAGGGAAACAGTTACAATTTATTTGCGCTGGCCCAGCACACACAAACCGAATGAGAACTCAGTCATGCATTACTGACAGTTTGACAGGTGCTGGTAGACTGTCGACGCTCTGCTTCCTTCTCTGTAGATCTCTCCTTCTTCCTACATGCATGCAACTGCATCGAGTTATTGCCCAAAGGCATATCCTCAGCCGCCGAGAGAGCTGCCTCACTGGGGACAACACTTCCTTCTCCTTCTTTCCTTTCAGACCTATTAGTGCGACCAGAACAACCACAGCCTTCATCATCTGGGAGGTTATTTTCGGACATCGGTCTGATGACGTTTTGCCCGGGGTGAAC
>NW_005843647.1:67958-68835 GCF_000455745.1 Alligator sinensis | reverse complement strand
TTCAGATTTAGCCCTGACCATTGATGCTTGCTGGATCCCACCAACCTGCTATCTGCAGCCACATGTACAAGTGGATCTAGGAACTTCAACAAAACCAAACGTGACCCGACTCATCCGAATACAACACAACACCTGTTCTTTGACAGCCGGGTTGGCAACGCTGCCAACTTTCACAGGAAACAATTACTGCCAGGGAGTCATCGTGGCGTCCCACTTGCAAAGTTGCTTTATTTTGGCCACTCGTCACTTCATGCTGAGGACGCAGCTGTCAGCTGGGCCTATCCTGGCAGTCTACCTTGTTTCCACTGACATTGTTCTCACATCAAAACCTCACTGACTTGCAGTCGTAGCATCAGAGTACTTTGGGTCAGAAGGGACTTGAACACATCAGCAGGTCTGACCCCCAAAGCCTGAAGTGCTACTGACTGAGCTAGCCAGGCCCACGGCCCAAAGTCAGCCAAGCATTCCTAAAGTCCATCTCCCTCCGAGAGGTCTGCTGCGGCTGTGTGGAGCCCAAGCTTCAGAAAAGGGTAAGCACGCGTGGAAACGTATCTCAGACGACTGGCACCCTCTGCCTCTTCATAATGAAGCGGCATCAGCAAGAACTGTACTGGGCCCCATCTCAGAGGGAAAAAGAAGGAGTGCGCCAACCCGGTTCGTGTGGATGGGAAATTAGAGATGCGTGCACTTTACTGTGCGGAGGACGAAAGACGTCCAGCAACTGACAGTGAAGCGCACACACTCAAACAGCCCGCTGCTCGGCACTCTGAGGCAAGCTGAGATTTTTCTCAATTAAATGGGTGAATGCAGCTGAAGGGTGGAATTTCTTGTTCCACTGCAGAGATGCCTGCTTTCCCTGGGGCTCTTAGAAATGAAA
>NW_005843647.1:65850-67333 GCF_000455745.1 Alligator sinensis | reverse complement strand
CCCATCAGTAGAACGGGAACGGTAGTAATTCCCTCCCTCCCACGAGTGCAGTGTGGACAAATACGTCAAGACGGAGAGCTGCTCCATTAATGCTAAGATGGAAGTCCTCTGCATAATATGGATAGACAGTGAGGCAGTGCCTGAAAATCAAAGCCTTTGGGCATGCAACAATCGCAACCTCCTGAGTCATTCCTCAGCTTGGCAAAACCTGGGCCTCACAGTTGCACCCTCTTCCCCTCAGCCTGCCAGAAAACAGAATAGCTCAATAACCTCCCCTTCGAACTAGACAGAGCTGTTTGCCCTAGACAACAAAAATCAAGTGTGCAAATGCTTAGCTGCTTGTGAGCTCTACTGGGTTACACATCTGTGGCTGCCTTGGAATCCAGGGGAACCCCACTGGCGCTTAAAGGCCTGTTTAATACATGATTACATGAGGGCCACTAGTTGAAACCAGCTTTGTCCAATCAAATTTACTCTCCAAATGGTCCATATGTCCTGAAAACTCACAGATGTGAAATACAGAGGCAGCGTTTTCTCACCAGTGCTAATATTTAGTCTCTCACCCATGGCTTTGTAGGGGAATGCCTCTGAAGGCCACTGGTAGATTTACTTCGACGTGCATTTAAAACCGCCTATCTAGTTGAGTAAAAATAGTTGCAGGTCCAGACTCACCTAAAAGATGGACTGAACAGAAACATCAGCCAGATACAGTTGATACAAGTGGAGACGTTGCGGATTGGGCGGGCCGGCTCCCAATCCCATCCTCGCCATGTGCGAGCCGGGCCCGTCTTTGCGCACGCAGACTGTGGCCAGCAGCCCGGGCACGCGGGGCCGGAGAAAACCGCGGGGCGGTAAGGTACGCGCGAGCTAGAATCAGTTACGGAAGCGTAGTGGTTGATTGAAAAGATTATTTACTTACACCCAAGGTGGTCGCGGTGTAGGCTGGACAGCTTTCCAGGCGCAGCTCTGCTTGAGTCCTCGTTGGAGAGCTCTGACAAACTCGATTCCTTGACCCCGGAGTGGTTTAGGCTCTGCGGGTTCGGCAATTCTTTCCTGATGGAGTAGCTGAATCTCCGTGGGTTCTGTTCGGTTCCCAGGTCTCCCGGAGCTGTTAAGACTCCGTGGGTTCGAAAATTGGGTATATAGGATAGGGATACATCTAGGATCGTGCTCGGCAATGGGGAGAGGCTAGAAGCCGTTCAGTAATTGGGCCCCCAGAGTTGTTAAGGCTCCGCGGGTTCGGTTCAGTAGTTAAGCCTCTATTGCCTTCTTAAGAGAGACGCGTTGGGTTCGAAGGGATCAGCAGCGCTTAGAGATGTTTATGCTCTTTCTACCGAACTCCACTTGCTTTCTCTGTCTCCCTCTCCTGGTGTTCGTGGAGTCCTCCCTTACGGGGGGTTCTCCTCGGAGTTCTCCCTGTCTCTCTCTCCGGCTTGGGAGGAAACCACACAAGCCTTTTGTACGGCTAGCCAGCCAAAAGCTA
>NW_005843647.1:63043-65538 GCF_000455745.1 Alligator sinensis | reverse complement strand
TGAAGGTCAACAGCCCTGGGAACGCTCTTCAGTAGAGCACATATGCCTGTACCTTGAAAGCAACTGGGACATCAGCATATTCCTAAGTTCTGATTTTTTGGTTTAATACAGATGAGTTGAAGACATTTAGTGTTTCCTGAAATGGGGGCCTACATCCACGGGAAAACCTGGCAAGCATCCACTGCAGTAATAATACTGCTGATTCCGATCTCGAGAAACTACCATCCATGTCTACGGCTATTAGGCCTGTGCGAAATGGCTAGCGTTTGCTTCCCATTTGGAGTTGGCCGATTCTGGGGACAGCGATTCGACTCGGGGATTTGAATCGCTGTCCCAAAGTGATTTGGCCAAATCTGATATGGAGATTCAGCCACAGCCGAATCAGGCCCATTCCCCGCCCGCTCTCCCAGCTCACAGCACATACCAGTAAGTGACCTCCCTTGACTCCTCCACGTCACCCATTTTCTTCCTGCTCCCCTTTTCCCGTCTGCATCCTGATGCGTCTTTTATTCCCATTTTTCCATTCTCCATCTTTTCTCTTCAGGGCATCTATCCAATTTTCCATCCTTTCCTCCAACTCTTGGATTATGCAATTCGTCTCATTTCCTTGCCTTGTCAGCCTTGTGTCAATCGCTCTTCCTCTTTGCATCCCTCATGCACCCGCCTTTCTTCACGTGTTACAATCCTATGACTTGATCTGCATAACCATAGAGAGGCTCCCAGACCCTGGCACTTAGAGCTATTTCATCTTCTCAAACACATTCAATTTAAATGGCTATAGGCTATTCTGATTTCAGGGGGCATTAGGCAACTAAATACTTCTAACCACCGGATCCTCAATGCACAAACAGCTGTTTCTTTATCTCAAGACCCTGGACGCTTACTTGACACCCGCAACAGATCCACATTCTCCCAAAAACGGATCTGAGATGACCTGCCTAAACCTAACAACCAGTGTTAGGTTGTAGATTTAGGGGACCCATTCCCATATAGCTTAAACCACATAATCCACATATTCAGTTGCCTCTAGTCTGTAAACCTTCTTGACATGACAGAGTTTCCAAGCAGAGCTTGCAAATCAATGTGGAAACGTTGATACCAGTGCCTTCCCACATACAGAACTGGGAGGGAGATCACAACTAGAAGGAAAGTAGAGCACCCTGTGGTCCTATTATGAAACAGCTGAGAGCCAGCAGACCTGAAGGTTGGTTCCAGGTAGAAGGCACTGCAACTATGAGCTATCCCGGCCGCACTTCATAATAAAGTTCTACATATGGTTAACTGGAGAATAAGAGACGTACTAACAGGCATTTATTATACAAAGCTAAGCGACAGGCTGCTAGAGGAGGGTATAAGCATGTTAATGTGCTCAGAGGTTTTATGCCCTGCTTATAAGCAGCCTACAGGCTCACAGGAAGATATAAAAGTCTATAAGAAGTGATTAGTCATGTATACCGATCCTAAATTACACATTCACACATGACTTATAATATAGAACAAACCAATAAGCTTCCTGTGCGTTACAGCAGGCTATTTCCCAGTCCACATTCCTTCATGATGTCAATCCTTTGACATTCCTCTCACTTTAAAGCTCAACAGCTAAACCAGAGTCCTGTTCTCCCCCCGCCCCAAGTCTTGTCTGGAGAGATCAAAGGATTTCTCTCCGGACCATAATAGTGCCTGCCACTACAAATTCAGAACTTCCACTACATTGTTTGAATGCAAGAAACAAGTGGGGGGGGGGGGGGGGGGGAGAGGGAGGCAGTGTGGAAATCACACACCCCAATACTTCCACTATGGGCAGATTTGATCCTTCAATCAGTAACTCAAATTGTTTCTCCTATTGAAAACTACTGGAGAAGAGAAACATCCTTTTAAACCTTGCTACTGTTCTGTGGGCACAATATTTCTTTTTACTTGCTGTACGTGCATTTTAGGGCATATCTTTTTTGCTGGAAAAGAAGATCCCTTTTTGGGTACCTGTCAAGAAAAATGCAAACTTGGCTTTGGTTTGCCACTGGTGGGGAGCCAGGAGAAGCCCTAAATTCTTTATTTCAGCTCTAACGGAATTAAACTCCTATCTCCCCTAGGATCGGTTCCAATGATCCACATCGTTCCCCACCCAATGCAAGTCAAAGGGACACAAGGCTACATTTCCTCAGGTCCTTAGGCATGTTACACGGTCTCCAGCTTCAGGGTTCCAAGTGCCCTTTTCAAGAGGCTGTTTGCATTTAAATCCTTCACTAAGGGGCAGAGGACCTTGAGGCAGCTGTATTGTGCTTTGAAAAACCAGCCTGTGGCAGGGCATTTCTATGGAAGCTATCCTCCACATCATAAACTAAAGAGCCAGGAGGAACATACCAGCAGGTCCCTCAACTGCACCCAGCGTGTTTTGAAAATAAGCGATTTCAAGCCAGTTCTATAAAGGTGTTTAGGTGCCACCTCACTTTAACGGCTGCTGTTAAAGTGAGGTGGCACCTAAACACCTTTATAGA
>NW_005843647.1:60175-60988 GCF_000455745.1 Alligator sinensis | reverse complement strand
GCAGAAGAAAATAGAACGGAAGGGAATGAGGCGTCTTAAAGATAAAGGAAGTCACTAGAAACAGGACTTGTGCGTTCAAAAAGAGTTTGGTTGCTGCTGGCCTGCCTAAATTTGGATGGGAGTGTGATCTAGTAGAGAGAGCTCAGGGTTTGTAGTCAGGATGGAGTTCTTGTCCTGGCCCAGGAACGTGGGCTTCCTGGAGACAGCAAGTCAATACACCCAAGTTTAACTTTTGGCTTCTGTAGCACCTCTACCTGTGAACCTGATCATCCTCTCCCTCTGTCCCACTATAAATACAGTAGCTAGATTAGGGGTACCTTATGTATTTCAGCATGCCCATCACTGCACTCACTAGGCAACAGTCATGCGCAGTTCAGTTAAAGTTCCTAAAGTTTGAATCCCTTCGGTGTGAATCGACATAGAAATGCTACATGTTATTACAATGCCCTTAGACTTGCGAGGACTAAGATTGCATCTAGGAGCCTGCCCTTTAAAATGGATGTCTGGACTTGTTGCTCCATTATCACCTTTGAACACGTGACTCCAGTGGCAAGCTGGAGATACAGAAAGAAAAAAACAACACAGGAGACAGCGATAGAAAATTAGTAACCCTTTTTGCGCCTGCTTCAGTCATGTTGTACAGCTGCTCTGTATAGCAGAGGCCAAGTAAGGAGAAAATTAACACAAGATTTTTCAGCATTTCAGGTGAGACATTTTTATAAGGACAGCATTGCGTTTCAATACTCTCCAGACAACAGACAGTCTTTTCAGTCCTTAGGGAATCTTAAGAGTGTGTAGGGACATCCTCAGGAC
>NW_005843647.1:59663-59938 GCF_000455745.1 Alligator sinensis | reverse complement strand
GAGAGTTACTTGCAACAGGAAAGGTCCTTGGAGACGAGCGTTGTGAGGGCATGGGGCTGTTCAATAGCAAGGTTGAAGAGAGGGAACAAAACCCAGCATGCCAGTGAGCGCGGAGTGGATGGCATTGAGCCCGACTGCTGAAACTCGTGGGTCCTGGGGTCTCAGGGGTCAGCGATGAGTTTGAGTCTCTAGCATCTAAGTCCACAGAGGGAAGCCACGAGTGCAGATGGCCTCTTGGAAGGCCCCGGGAGCACAGGGCTCGTGCCCCTTTCCTC
>NW_005843647.1:52022-59456 GCF_000455745.1 Alligator sinensis | reverse complement strand
GGATGTCAATGCAGTGGGGTTCAAACCTATCTGAAAACATACTTCTGCAAAGGGCAACTCTGAGTGTGTGGGCTGGGACAAAAACACACAAGCACAACAAGCAGCTGGACTCCAAGATGAGAGTTACTTGCAACAGGAAAGGTCCTTGGAGACGAGCGTTGTGAGGGCATGGGGCTGTTCAATAGCAAGGTTGAAGAGAGGGAACAAAACCCAGCATGCCAGTGAGCGCGGAGTGGATGGCATTGAGCCCGACTGCTGAAACTCGTGGGTCCTGGGGTCTCAGGGGTCAGCGATGAGTTTGAGTCTCTAGCATCTAAGTCCACAGAGGGAAGCCACGAGTGCAGATGGCCTCTTGGAAGGCCCCGGGAGCACAGGGCTCGTGCCCCTTTCCTCAAAGGGCTCAAGAGGAGCACCGGAGGATACTATTGTCAAGTCTCCCTGTGGCCTGGTGGTGTGGGTACCATCCCTAGTGGCAAAAGCTGTGGGCCCAAGCTCCTGACGGCTGGATCTATGTGGCCCAGACTGCATCCACTGGCTAGAGCCACGCGTTGCAAGGATAGGTCTAGCTGTCCAGGGGCTGGCTGGCAGTAGCATTTTACAGCCCCCATGCCTCTTCCCCTCTGGGGCCCCAGTGAGGTGGGTCAAAAGATGCGACAGAGGATGCAGTCAGGTCTCACTTTTTGGCCTGCTGTTTCAGACACCGGCCCTGGTGGCAGGGGCTGCGGGTTCGTGTTGCCACAAAACTAGAGTCCTGTAGCCGCCGTCGCTACATGAGGTCCTTCACCCCCTGGTGCTTGCCTAGCAGCCGGTGCCCAGGGGTGACTGCTGTTAACAGCTGGAGTGGCCCACTTACAAGTCCTGAACCACCTGGCACCCAGCTGGATCTTTTTAGCTCCTTGTTTGCTCAGTGGCTGGAAAATGCCAAAAAACCCCCAACCCTGCCCTTTGCCTGGGGGTTCAGAGGTCAAGAGAGGCCACGGGCCACGCCTAGCACTCTTCACACCCAAACAGAATCACCCCAACACCCCAGCTGCTGGCCACAGCCCGGGGGCCAGAGCTACCTGGGTAGGAGACGGAGAGCTCCAGCTGGCTGGGGATGCAAACCCACAAGTAGACTACTGATGAGGGTTGCGAGCTTCACCGTTGGGCATGCCCCTTGGACCCAGGTTGCCACACCCTCTCCAGCCAAAGGGTTCAGGTGCTGACCCGTGCACCTGCCCGAGACCGAGTCCGAGCTGCCAGCTCCCAGGTCTCACAAGCCGAACCACCAGGCCTAGCGCCAGACCCCACAGCCTCGGCACATCAGCAGCAAGAGCCTGCTGCACCACACACCACGGGACACTGCCCGCCCCAAGTTTCTCTCCTGGCCCCCTTCCCTCTTCCCACCAGGACACACACTAGTCCCACGACAAGAGAAGCCCTGGCAAGGCTGCAGACCCCTGCCTGCCTTGTGGCCTGGCAGCCAAGAACCCTCCTTTCAGGCAGGGGCTACGGGTTTGATTCTCCACCCTCCTCACAGAATGGTTGTGACATAATGCCTGGGAGCACGCCCACAGCCATAACACGCTTCTGCCATCAGAAAGCACATAGCCACTGGGCAAGGGGTGGGCCAGGAACCAGAGTGCTCCCCCCACCCCCCTCACCCTGCTGTGAGATAACCTCGAACCCCAAGTGACTCGTGTTCACTACCCTGGGTCTGTTTCAAAGCTCCTCGGATCCTCCTTGCCTGCTGCCCCCCCAATGCCCGGGAGGATGCCCACAGCCATAACATGCTTCTGCCACCAGAATGCACATAGCCACTGGGCAAAGGGTGGGCCAGAAACCAGGGTGCTCCTCCCACTCCATCACCCTGCTGTGAGGTAACTTCCTTGAACCCTGAGTGACTTGTGTTCACTGCCCTGGGTCTGTTTCAAAGCTCCTCAGATCCTCCTTGCCTGCTGCCCCCTGCCCTGTGTTTTATCACAATCTCACATGGCCAGTGGCTGAAGGCAAATCGACCAGCAGCGTGATCACCTCTAGCTCCTGGTACAAGGCAGACCGTTGCTCTTGCCGGGGTGTGGCCTCCTCCACCACCTAAATGAACCTCGCTCCCACCCTTCGCTCCCTTTCCCCTGTGGCGTTGGCTCAGCCACTGCGGCATGCAGCAATCCTGATTCTCAGGCCATCTGACTCCTGCAGGAAGCCAGGATCTCACTCGCCCCCAAGAACGACACCCTGTGATGCCTGTTGAACTGTAGACCCTCCTGGCTCTGGGAGGGCCTGATTTATCCCCTGGCTGCAAACAGGACCTTGCTGAAGAGCTAGGATGAGCTCATTGGCTCCTCCACCAAGGTGGTTCCTGCCTCCACTTGCTCAGGCACTAACTGGAGCCCAGGCTGCAGCCAGGACCTCATTCAGGCCCTGGAAGGAGCTTGCTTCCCCCCTCAATCAAAGTTGCTTCCACCCACACCTGCCCAGGCACAAATTGGACTCTGGGGTTGCAAGCAGGGCCTCTTCCAGCTCTGGGAGGAGCTCGCTGGACCCACAGTGAAGGTTTCCCCTTCCAAGGCCTCTGTGGAAATGAAGCAGATGCCAGTTCACATGCAGGACCTGCTTCAGACTCTGGGAAGAGCTCATTGGCCCCCTCGATGAAGCTTGCTCCTGTTCCTGCCTGCTTAAGCACTAATTGGCTCCCCCTGATTGCAGACCAGGCTCTGGGAGGACTGCTTTGGAGTCCTGGAGGAAGGCACAGCACTACGGAAGGACCTCACTTAACCCCCTGGTTTATGCAAGGACCTCCTTGCGGCCATGGGCTCCCTGTCCTGGCACAGTAGCTAAGCAAAAGCCAGGCATGGGGAGACACGGTGACTCCAAGCCACACAGGCTGCTGCTCTGCTGCACTAAGAGGTCGTGGGGAGGACACTGGCGTCTCCGGTGCACACTTGCCATGGCCAGCCAATCTCAGGGGTGGTGAAAAAACACAGGATCAGCAGCCAGAGCCAGGCTGCCCCTGGGAAATGCCCAAGGCACCCTAGTGCAGTGCACCACATGGGCTGGGTAGGACACAGCTTCGCTCCCTGCCCCTTAGCCCCTTGCTGTGTAGGCAGCGCTGTGACCCCGGTAAAAAGGGAAACCCAGGGAGGGCAGGGCCTGCTGTGCACCTCACAGTCTGGTGGTTCTGCTGCAGTCCCAGCGCATGGGTTGCTCTGGTCAGCTGTGGCTTTTAGCTGCAAGAGCCACCTTGTTTCACCAACTGGCAGAAAAGAGAATGCAAACCATGCTCCCCACCCACCAGCCCAGCTCAGGTCCCCCAGCTCAGGCCACTGTAGACCTGGGAGGGGGTGCCCATGGTTCTGACAAAGAATGTCCCTTCACCCCCTGGCCCTTCTCTTGCCTTCACCTAAAATACCATACTCAAGTCTGAAAATTAGATCATATAGTGGGTTCAGGCTAAACCTATTTCCATTGCCTAATTGTGGGCCTGGCTGGGTAGGTTTTATTTCTTAGAGGTGGGGCCAGGCCCTTCCAGAGGCAGTGTCACACAGAGAGAGATCCCTTGGGTAAGTAGGTGCCCTGCCTTTGACAGGGCAGGTCGATTTCTCATCAGCAACCTTTCTAAACAGGAACAGTAATTAAAAACATGCAGCTGCAACTACAGACAAATAGGTAGCTCCAGTTCTAATTACGCCCTTCATCAAGAACCAAACCTCATGTGGACTCTTACAAAGCCCACAAAGCTGCCAAATGACTAAAAAATATACAGCAAGGAAACATCAATGCAAAGTCTTACCCATCTTGTTGGGAAGGCCAATTTTATCGTAAGGACAAACCTCACTCTTACAGACTTCAGCAGAGGACTTGGGATCAGGCCCTGTTTCAGGCAAATGCAGATTATTCATATCCTGGCTCACTAAACTTACTCGAAAGTTTATCCAAACATCAATGGCATCTGAACCAAATTCATGTGGCAACTCATCTGGTTTATCTCAAAGTCCAATTATAAAATATCCTCCCAAGATATCTGATGAACCCATGTTTACCTAGATACAATACTTTTTATCCAAGCATCTCAAAGTACTTTATTATGTACAATCAGGGTTCAAGTAATGTCTTAAGACATTCTGTTATTTCCAGAAAGTCTTAACACATTAAGAAAATTTAACTTATCTATGACAGTCTCCCCTGCTAGATATGCACTGTAAATCCTAAAACACCCAGAGAATATCGTGTTGTTCATTAAAAATCAACATCAACACCAAGTGTTATTTTTAGATACCCTTTAAAACTTTTTATTAAGCTTTGAGGAATGTGAGATTTGCTCAATTAAAATATATTGGCCATTACTGACAAGAAAGGCCAAAGCCCATCATACAATAAAAAAATAAAAATAAAATAAAAAAAAAGCCAGCTCAGGCCCATAAAAACAGTAGAAGGGAAGAATAAGAGGAGACTATTGATAGAGATAATCTTTTAAAACAGCCATCTTTCTTCTTATTTCCCTTTGGATTAAAACAACTTACATGACCTCCCCTGTTCAAGAGTCTGTGCAATACTTCTTCTGGCTCTTCCTGGTCCCTTCTCTAATCAGCCTGCTTGGCAATCATATCACATAACAGAGCTAAACAGGTCCCATTACTTAGCAGGGTGTTTCCAGATAGCATCCTATGAGACCCCACTGGGCACCAGAGAGACAAATGTTTGGTGATAACACGTTCACATGGTTATGTGTTGTCTATGCTTCTAAATGGCACCAAAGAGATAGGGAAGGGTGTTGTGAAAAGGGAAGGTTTGTGATTATTCACATTACAGTAGCATAAAGCTCCCAATGAAGATTAAGGGCCCATTGTGTGAAAACCCATACAAAGCACCTTGTCCCTTCCCAAAAGGTCTATACTCCAAAGAACAGACAAAGGATAGGAGGAGACACTCAAGCAGAGCAAATGCAAGAATTTGCTAACAGTCCCCCAGCAGTTATTAGAGGAGCTGAGAATACAACCCGAGGCGCCTGGTTCCCCAAATGTAGTGCCTATCAGCAGATCCCAACTGCATCCGTTTTGTTACAAACCCGTGTGCTTCCTACCAAAGGAGCTGAAAGGTACCCGAGTATCACAAGGCTCTCTCATAATCTAGTTAACACATTACTTAACCAGTCATGAGGAAACGGGAAATATTGAGGACTGGAGCAGAAGCACGGTCTCAAAGTTAGACTCCACACACCTCTGATCTTTGTAGCGCAGGCTAGTTTTGTGGTAGTTCAGGATCAAGATCCAAACCAACATTTTGTAACTTGAGTTCGCCACAAGGAAATGGGAAAGAATAGGTAGGCAAGAGGTTTGCTCCTGTCCTCAGACGTGGCTTAATTTTGGTCTTACAGGTATTGGCACTCCAGGAAGACAGATTAAATTAAAACACATTTTAAACAAGTAACGGGGGGAAGACAGAGCTCCCTAACGGTTGGTCTTGCCGCAGTGCCAGTCGCAAGCATACAAAATGGGTCAAGGCCCCCAAAACACACAAAAGTTTAAAAAATAATACATTTGGAGGCCTATCTTCTTGTCTTCTCCTTTTTCAGACTTCAGTGTTGACACTTCTCATCTTTTCCGCAACACCACAAACACTAAAAACTTATTTAAGAAAAGATAAACGGCGAGATTCTCAAGTAATCCTCTGCCTCTAAGAAAAGAGGTTTAAGAAAGACACCAAACAGCATAAAACTGACTTGAAATTGGACAAGCTGGCAACTCTGGGTACTAAAGAAGCTAGAAGAAGCTTATCTTTTCTTCTGTATTGCTAGGGAGGAGGGAATTGTGAGACTAGGTGAAGGCTGGGACAAGAAATTTCAGGGTACAAGAACTGATTAATTTCCTTGTTGCAATCCTAGTATTTAAGGGTACAATCCTGCTTATTCTACTGGCAATCAGGACTTATAGTAGAGATGAGATCTCTTATTAGACTGACAATTTTTTTGCCAAAGAATGTCTTTAATTATTCTACCGTGCATTTTAAATTATTGTAAAGGGAATACAAAGCTTGGGGCAAGCTCAGTTACTTTTTTCATTTAGTACAGATTTAAATAAGCTGCATAACAAGGTTGGAATATGTATTGCTAAAGCAGTTGGATTCTTTGTGTGGGAATTTAATATTCCTGAATGCCTCCCAGACTGACAGCCCTGGAGACTGGAGCCCTAGCTGTAGCCACCAAAGAGGGGCCACAGCTATGTTATCCCCTCCACAGAGCATTTCAATCTTGAGATGCAGGAATAATTAATTCAGTCCTAATGGTTAATGTTTCTTCTGTAGCTGCCAACATATTTTCCACTTGTCCCAAGCAATTTATACCATTATTATTAATATCATTTGTTGTGCAATTGTGCCTCTAATCCTCGTGAATGAACCCTTCTCATGTGCTGTACAAGCAGAAAAATATGAAGACCTGTCAAATGAAAAAATGAGCTAACAGTAGTAAACTCCTTGTATGCAGCCCAGAAAAAATCAGCCAGTGCTGAAACTTTCACTCACTAGCCGCCATGATGAGATTCAAACTGACAACGCAGAGGGGAAAAATGATCTGCTAATTACCCATCACTTCTGTCCCCTTTTCTCACACAACTGCATCAATGCGCAACAATTGGAGTCCCTCCCTTTCCATACCCCCCTTCCATGGGATCCCATGCTGTCTCTGCCCGCCAATTCATAGGTGCAAATTGGATTTAACTGATTAATGACCCAATTTCAAAAGGTGCTGCGTGCCTCACACAAAGCTCTGAGATGTTTCAGCCCCTGCTGACTTTAAGAAGGGACTCAGTGAATTGCAAGATATAGTTGACAGCTCCTAGAATCGAGCACTGTGCCGGGTCCTTCGTTCTCCCTCGGCTAGCTTTCTGTTCTCTAACAGCTGCTGAATCAGCTGATGAGTTGATCATGCTATATATGATATCTAAAGTGTTTTAAAAAAAATACAATTTTGCCTTGGGAATCTTTTTATAGCAATTCACAAAAGGTAAACGAGTGTTTCTCCCCAGAACAACATATCCCCATGATTTTCAAAGGATCAGAATCATTTCTTAATTATCATGTTTCCCTTTCTGCCATGGCAAGCTAATTAAGAGGCTTCTTTGGTACCACTGCTGTATGGGTACTTGAAGGAATGGCCAGGCAGTTCAATGCCAGGAGAAACCTGGATTCATACCAAAGGCAGCAGGCAGTAGAGCTCACGTGAAAGGCATACTTGTGCTTATTAATTAAAGGGAGTCCAGAAGAGGCCTAAGCCTTCAGTGATCTCCACGGTTAATGGGATACTCATAGAGGACTGGATGTCTGCAGAGAAGTCTCAGAGTTACTGCAGAGTTTCAAAAATTTGACTCAATTCCTTGCTGGCAGGGATGGAAGCAAGGTGCTGCTAAAATAACAAGCAGGAATGGCATGATGAGCTCAGCTGCAAGTAAATGGGGCTGA
>NW_005843647.1:49630-50877 GCF_000455745.1 Alligator sinensis | reverse complement strand
ACAGGACTTCCAGTCCCAAAATAGTGACCAGGGGGTGGGGCACCTGTCAAGGGGCAGAGCTACCCATGCGGCCCTTGATGGCTTGCCAAAAGTCAGCGGCCCTCCACCCAAAATAATTTCCCACCCCTGTTTTAGTACATTCCCTCGAATAGAGAGCCTGTTTTCAGCAACTGCATACATGATCTATGTGGTTGGACTCCCTCACCTGCCAGGAGTCCTTTTGATTTCATTGGGATTTGGCACACACGTAAGGAAGCTGTGAAACACTGTACGGTCAAGATCTTTGTTCACTTACTAGCTCAACAGGAAAGAGCCTGGCTGAAGAATGATGGCCTTGTGGCACAAGTGCCAGATTGGGACTCAAGGGACTGGAAAGAAATCCTTGGCTTTAACACAGACTTTCTGGGGTAAATCAGTTAAACTCTCTCAGTGCCTTGGTTCTGCATAAATGAAGTTAAGAGATGCTCGAACATCATGTAATACCCAGATGCATGAAGCGGCGAGATAGGACAGAGAGGTGATTTTACCTCTATATCCAGTATTCACCAGGCCAATACAGACATGTTGTCAAGAGTGAATGCTGCATGCAGGGTGCTGCCTTGCAGAGATGCATCCAAGGCACCATGCTGAAACTCCTGAAAGTCATGTTATTGAAAAGGCAGTTAAAGGACACCTTAATTCCAGTTGAAAAATACCTTAAAAGGGAAACAACCTTAAAAGGATTCTTTAATCTGTCAGAGAGATACCGTATTAGTATAAATGAATGGATGCTGGAGCTGAACAAATCTAAATTAGAAATAAGACAAAGGATTTAAAACTAGTGAGGAACATGCTGTCAAGAACAGTCATGGATTCATCATCTCTCGATGCCTTCAAATCAAGACTGGATGTCTGTCTAGACTAAAAGATATGCTATAGTTAAAAGTATTTTATATCGTGTGTGTGTCTTCATATATACATAATGCACATATGGTTCAGCATAGAGATAACTACGAAATTTAATGGCCTAGGACACACAATTTAATCTGGGTGACTGAATGGTTGCTTCTGGCTTTAAATTCTATGAATTATTTCTTTTTCCCACCCTTGTATGTCCTACCTATTGAGATTACAAACTGTTTAGGGCACAGAATGCCTCTCAGTCCTCATACATAGCATCTTGCCAAAATAGGGTTCAGTCAGATCTGAGACCTTTAGACCCACCTTCAAATATTATAACTAGAAATGACCATTATCCATAGCCAAAG
>NW_005843647.1:47835-48903 GCF_000455745.1 Alligator sinensis | reverse complement strand
TTTCTAACTGAAAGCTCTGTATCCCTATGCATCAAATGCAGCAGTTTGCACTTGGATCTAATGAAAACAGTGGCTCTTTCCTGGAAATGATTATTTCATTTTAAAAGGAAGGTGTGGGACGATATTTCTGGAGGAAAGGTGTTAGGCTACACCTCAGCAGATAAAACCAATGGTCCTTATCACAACAACCCAATCGCCTGTTAGGCTTGTGTGGGGCTTGACAAACCTATTTGAATCAGTTTTACTTCCATAGATGGTGAAGGCTATAGGGTAATGTCTGTCAATATGTCTGTCCAGCATATACAACCATGGGACCCTTCTACCAGTAGGGCCTCTAACACTAGCGTAACATAAATGCTTAAAAAAATATGTTACCAAGTTGGACATGATGATCTGTTCAGGTCCTTCCGACCCTAGAAACTATGAAACTGTAAGTCAGAACCAGTGTGTTGAGATGCATGTGCTCAAGTTCAATAAAGTATCTCTAGTTTAAGGCACTCAAAAAACTGTGCTGATACTCCAAGGTACTGAGGATCTGCAGTGCTAATTGAATGCAACGTGCCTTTTATTTCTTTTGCAGGTGGCTTGAAACCTTGTTGTGCCTACATATCAATTTAAATGCCTAATTTTAAAAAGCAAGGCCAAGAGTTTTGTTTGTTACTAGGCCCCCATGTACCCATGTTTTGTATTAGTGTAACTATTTGTATTAAGGGTGTGATTTGTTTAAACAAATTGGGCGCATCTACGCGTGCATATTTATGTGAAGCAATAAACTCTGAAGTTTATGCTCCAGAGTTTATTGTTGCAGGTGCACCATTTGAATGCACACCCAGGACTGCAGCACGTTGAGCCAGGTTGGAGCAGACATGGCTGGCAGGTCTCAATGGGCTGTGGACAGGCTGGCTGGGGTACAAGGGTACTTCAGCACAGGGCTAGCCAGCAGTGAAGCACCCTTATGCCCCAGATAGCCAAGGCAGCATCTACATGTGCGTTGCTGTGGAGTAAAAAATGCCACAGCAGGATGGTACTTGTATTTACCTGTTGCAGAGTAAATTCATTTACTCCAGC
>NW_005843647.1:43885-46241 GCF_000455745.1 Alligator sinensis | reverse complement strand
TCTGCCACATACCTCCTGAGGTGGCCTTTGCAGAGTCACTTAACCTCAGTGTGCCAATCTATAAAATGACCGTGCAGTTGCTTTCTAACACCATATGTGATTCTGAGAATTTCTCATTTTTGTCTCTACTACACTGATTGAAAACTTAACCTTTTATTTAAGCCCCAAACTATTTTTGATTCAACAAAATGATTTTTTAATTCAGGACAAGAATTTTAATTGTGCTTATTTTGTTTCCTGGCTCTCCTCTCGTTGTTATTATCCTATTTCTTCGTAGATGAAGATAGACTATTTTGAAAGAGAGACAGAAGGAAACAGAAATTAAGAATCAAATAATTTGAAAACTAACACCAATATGTGAAGGTCTGAATTTGGAGGCGGGTTTTGATCAAAATAACATTTTTGGGAGGGGGAGGGACTTTTCAAAAAGCTCCAATCCAGACATCTCTTTGCACTTATCTACCATTTTTTGTCCAAGGACAGTTTCATATCTTTTATACAGGTGCACATTTTCCAAAGTGGTTCATGCTGACTGAAGAGGGTTTACACTGAACTCAATACAAGTTTTATTACTGACTTCAGTGGGACCACAGTTAGGTCAGCAGAACGAGCTCTGAAAATTATAGCAGCAACTAAGCTGTATCATAAGAAAATTAAATGAAAAAATAAAGGCTGAGAACATGATGGAACTAACTGGGAGAAGGACTTACCTTTGCTGAACTTGAAACATTTGCCCATGCACCTGCATTTACACCTGCAAATGCGTGTACAATGGGACGTCTTGCACATGAATAAGCCTAAGTATGTGATCTGCCTGTAGAAGAATATCCATTTTTGGAAATTTGGACTGAGAGATTCAAAGCGGGGCATAGAAAACATGACCTACAGACCAGTCAGCCTCACCTCAGTCCCCCCAAAAATCATGGAGCAGATCTTCAAGGAATTCATTTCTAAGTACTTGGAGGTGAAGAAAATGATCAGGAACAGTCAGCATGATTTCACCAAGGGCAAGTCAGGCCTGACCAACCTGACCGCCTTCTTGGATGAGATGACTGGCTCTGTAGATGCGGGGAGAGCAGTGTATATGATATACCTTGAATTAGCGAGGCTTTGATAAAATCTCCCACATTCTTTCAAGCAAGTTAAGGAAGTCTGGGCTGGATGAACTGACTGTAAGGTGGACAGAAAGCTGGCTGGACTGTTGGGCTCAATGCATAGTGATCAATGGTTCAATGTGTAGTTGGCAGCTGGTAACAAGAGGAGTACCCCAAAGGTCGGGACTAGAACCAATTTTGTTCGATATCTTCATTAACAATTTTGAAGATGGGATGAAGTGCACCCCCAGCAAGTTGACACCAAGCTGCAGGGGGGGAGTAAATGCGCTGGAGGGTACAGCTAGTATTCAGAGTGACCTAGACAAATTGGAGGATTGGGCTAAAAGAAATCTCATGAGATTCAACAAGTCTAAATGCAAACTCTTGCCCTTAGGATGGAACAATCCCGTGCACAGCTATAGGCCTGGGACCACCTGGCTAAGCAGCAGCTCTGCAGAAACGGACCTGGGGATTACAGTGGACAATATGAGTCAACAGTATGCTCTTGTTGCCAAGAAGGCTAATGGCATATGGAGCTGCACTGGTAGGTGTGTTGCCAGCAGATCGAGGGAAGTGATTATTTCACTCTATTCAGCACTGGAGAAGTAAAATCTGGAGTTCTGTGTCCAGTTTTGGGACCCCCACTATAGAAAGGGTGCAGACAAATTGAACCAAGTCCAGCAGAGGACAACAAAAATGGTCCAGAGGTGTGGGACATGACTTATGAGGAGAGGCTGAGGGAACTGAGATTATTTAGTCGAGAGAAGAGGAGAGTGAGAGGGGATTTGATAGCAGCCTTCAACTCCCCGCAGAGGGGGTTGCAAAGAGGACGGAGCTGCACCGTTTTCAGCGGTGGCAGGTGACTGAACAAGGAGCAATGGGCTCAAGTTGCATCAAGGGAAGTCTAGGGTAGATATTAGGAAGAATTTTCTCACTAGGAGGGTAGTAATACACTGGAACAGGTTACCCAGAGGTGGCGGGATCTGCATTCTTGGAGGTTTTCAGGGCCCAGCTCAACGAAGCCCTGGCTGGGATGATCTAGTTGGGGATGGTCCTACTTTGAGCAGGGGTTGGACTAGGGTTGGAGGTCCCTTCCAACCCTCACTTTCTATGATGCTATGATGCATTCGTCACTTATCCATCCCCGTACCTGTCTCTCATCACAGATGTTTATATTGGGCCCACCATTGCAATACATAAGTATCTTCACAATGCAAGCCGCATTTGCCAGGATGCTAAAAGATCCTCCTTGCAAGAACAGT
>NW_005843647.1:30894-39390 GCF_000455745.1 Alligator sinensis | reverse complement strand
GGACCCCCCCCCCCCCCCGGACACATACACACCTCTAAGTTTAATAGGCATCTCGGTCCGTACATTCCCCAGTCCCACTACGGGAGGCCTAGTAAAACTTGATTTACTAAAACTCGGTTGCCAGGTTAGGGAATGCTGAGGCAAAGAGACCGAGTCAGAGGGGGTATGGGCAACATATGAACAATGGTTAAAGGTTCATTACAGTGTCCAGCCCATTGGAGCCCTAATCACAGGTGTTGTCATGCTTTTCCCAGGACGACTGGTGGAAGTCCTCCTGCCCAAAAGTTATGAACACTCAAATAATTGCCCTGTAGTCTTTTAAAAGACTACAGTAAGATCTGGAAAAGTCATGCTAAGCTGAGGCTTGTTCAAAACAAGTGAAAATCCAAAATCCTGATGCTGCAAGCTATCCATTGTTTCTGAAGAAACCATGAGATATCCCATCAATATATCTGCTATCCATAGGAATTTCAAACTGACTCCCAAGTATTTGGGTACTCCCTAACCTTATGCGTTTCCTGGTGGTCAATCAGTTTCTTGAGATGTACCAAACCAGATAACCCCTTGTCAAGAGAAAAGACAATGATTTACACCATTGAGAATGCTTCGAAGCAGCTGAACTGAGGGTATAAAAATCTGTAAAAAGCAGCAGTGTGGGTGCTTCAAGAAGAAAAAGCATGTGCTGACACCATCCCGTGTTGTTCTTGGGATGCTGGAAGAACATATCGTCTCCCTTCAAGGATTGGGTTACGCACTGTGCCTGTCATCTTTGCAGCTTGAGTACCTTGGACTGGTGAGATCTTACCATGCTCTCTCTCTCTTTTCTCTCTAGGCATAAATTTCTGAACTTGAATTGTATTGGTTGAGCTTGAGCTAAGTTTCCCCAAATACTTAGTGAAACCAGGGTAGTATTGCAATTGTTTGTGTTTGTTTTCTTTTGCATGTCTATTACTTTTAGTACCATTATACATTTCATATGCTTAGCAATTGACCCAGTTTGGCTCAGAGGTTCCCTTATGAACTGAATGCTGGCCCACGAGGGTGTCAGCTGGACACCCAGGCGGATTCAATGGGATTCTGTTTACCCGAGTGCTTGTGTCTGACTGCAGTTTATTTTTTGCTTTGTGTAACAGGCGGCCTACTTAGGCCGATCTCCATGGCCCGCCCACCTGTTCTTGGGCCAACCACCCACCTTCTCATCCGCCACGCCTTGATGTTAATTAATTGATGTCAATTAAGCAGGAGGCTACCCATTTTTGCTGCCCAGATGCCAGGGGGTGCTCTCTGCAGCTCCTTTCCTCCCCTATACCACAGCCCAAGCCTCGCAGATGGCATCTTGATGTTCACATTGTGGCGGGCCAGTAGGGGGCACTCCTTCATTGAGCCGCCCACCTCACTGCACCCTTACCACCTTCCGGGCTCTGAGTGCCCTCCCTGGGGTGCCTCACATCTGGCCCACGCCTTCCCTGGAGCACACCCGCTAGCCTGGGGTTCCTGCTGCCACTATCCAAGGTTCTGGACTCAGTTCTAGATCTGTGCACCTTGGAGAACACAGGCCTGATCGTCCAACGAGTACTAGACCCAATACAAGCACTTGGGGATGAGGAGAGAGCCAGTTTCAGATTCACCTGGATGACCGCATGGCTAATGGCTGCCCTTCTTCCTGGACTGGGCCTTTTTATCCCCTCTCTGACCTCAGCAGCCCGGTCCAATCAAAGCTGCCAGTGCTAGCCACAAGCCAACCAATCTAAAAAAGCATCACTGGCTCCCTGGGCCGGTGAGCGGGGCTTCCCCCCCCCCACCCCTCCCCAGGTGACCAGAGCATCCGTCTCACAGGCACCAGGTTTTTGTCATGTAGACAAGGGAGGGAGATCCCTGCCCTAAGGGATTCAATACCAGCCCCTCATGCTGGCAGAGACAGATCTCTGGAGAGGGGCACAGATGGTGGCATTTCTGGCACACTTCCCCCCCCCCTCCTTTAGTAGCTCGGACACAGGGCCTATCAGGGCCGTGGGTCCGGGCATGTTGGGTCAAGGAGTTCCCATGGGATGCCAGAAGAAGAGGAAAAAAAAGAAAACGTGAAACATGGAACAAGTTATAACAATAACAGACAGAAACCATAAAACCTGATGGCAGTCTTACACTACTGATCTCTTCACTAGTCCTGAGTCCCGAGGACCCACTACCAGAGTCCTTTCGTGACAAGGCATCCGCTATCACATTCTGGCTTCCCTTGATGTGCTCGACAGTGAAGTTGAACTCTTGAAGCTGCCAGGCCCATCGCTGCAGATTAGCATTAGTGTTCTGCATGGTCTGCAACCACTGCAGTGGGGCATGGTCCGACAGGACAGTGAACTGTTGTCCCCACAAATAGGGCTTCAGCTTGTTCAGTGCCCAGATGATTGCCAAGCACTCCTTCTCGATGGAGGACAGGTTCCACTCCTGAGGGATTAGCTTCCGGCTGAGGTACACCACGGGGTGCCATGTCTTTTGGTGCTCCTGTAAGAATACGGCTCCTAGTCCTACGTCGGAGGCATCCGTTGCCATGTAGAAGGGTTTATCATGGAGCAGTACCTTCAGGATTGGTTGTTTGACCAGGGCAGCTTTGAGGGTGTCAAATGCTTCCTGGTACCCCTGCTTCCAGACCACCGGGTCCGGGCTGCCCTTCTTGGTCAGCTCGTGCAGCGGGGCGGCGGATGCCCCAAACCCCGGGACAAATCTTCGATAATAACCCGCCAGGCCAAGGAAGGCTCTGACTTGCTTCTTGGTCTGTGGAGGCGGCCAGTCTTTCATGGCCTCGATCTTGTCCCACAAAGGAGCAATATGACCTCCACCCACATGATGACCCAAGTAGACTACCTCAGATAGTGCCCACTGGCACTTTTTGGCTTTCACAGTAAGACCAGATTGCTTGATCTTACCTAACACCGTGGTCAGGTGAACCAGGTGTGACTGAAGATGGCGATGTCATCGATGTAAGCCATGGCAAACTGCTCACATCCTTGCAGCAGATTATTAATCAGTCTCTGGAAAGAGGCGGGAGAGCTGCGCATACCGAAAGGTAAAACTATGAACTCATATAGCCCGATAGGTGTGGTAAAGGCAGCCTTGGCCATGGCATCCGGGTCCAGGGCCATCTGCCAAAATCCTTTGGACAGATCGAGAGTAGAGATCACCTTGGCTGGGCCCAGGCGATCCAGCAACGTGTCCATCCTGGGTATAGGGTACGCATCAGGGGTGGTAATGGCATTCAGCTTCCGGTAGTCCACCCAGAACTGGATGGTCCCATCCTGCTTCTGGACAAGTACCACCGGACTGGCCCAGGGACTCATCAAAGGCCGGATTACCCCCAACTTTTCCATCTCTGCGATCTCCCATTTTATTTCTTGCCTCACCTTCTCATTAACTGGGTAATGTCGGGAGTATATAGGGTGATGGCTGCCCGTCTCTATAGAGTGTACTGCCAGGTCTGTTTTACCTGGTTTATTGGAGAACACAGTCTCAAAGTCCTTGAGTGCTGTGAGCACCTGGTCCTTGTCCTGGGAGGGCAGAAGGTCCAGCAGGCGGAGTTCCTCAATCCCTGCCTCGCCATCCCAGTCACCTTACATGACCGGCTCCTCAGGGTCCTCCGCTGTTCTCTCAATGGAGGGAACCCAGAATACCATCTCCTTTCTGTTATAGTAGGGTTTAAGCATGTTCACATGAACTGTCTTAGGTTTTCTATCCCTAATAGCCACTACGTAGGTCACATCATCCAGTCTGTCCAGGATAGCATGAGGACCTTCCCAAGCGGCTTGCAGCTTGTCTGTTTTTAGTGGCAGGAAAACCATCACATTATCACCCCGCTCAAAGGTACGTAAGCGGGCCTTTTCATCATACCAGGAACTTTGCTTCTCCTGGGCCTGTCCCAGGGAGTCTCGTACCACCTTCATCATGTCAGTCAGTTTCTGACGAAAGTTAAGCACATACTCCACCACTGAGGTCTTTGTGGAAGGGATCTTCCCTTCCCACTCCTCTCTCACCAAATCGAAAGGACCTCGAACTCGCCTCCTGAACATCAGCTCAAAAGGCGAGAACCCAGTGGACTCCTGGGGCACCTCCTGGTAGGCAAAGAGCAGATGCGGCAGTTTCTCATCCCAGTCATTGGGGTTGGAGTCCACATAGGCCTTTAGCATCCCTTTCAAGGTCCCACTGAACCTTTCCACCAGCCCATTTGTCTGAGGATGGTTGGCTGTGGTTTTAAGGTGTTCCACCCCACAGCAGTCCCACAGGCACTTCATCACCTCCACTATGAAGTTCCCACCCTGGTCAGTCAGGATCTCAGAGGGAAAACCCAGCTGACAGAAGACCTTGATGAGGGCGTCAGCAACCACGGGTGCCTCAAGGGAGGTCAAGGCAACTGCCTCTGTGTACCATGTTGCGAAATCCACTAGAGTCAGTATGTATTTCTTTCCTCTACGAGTCCTATGCTTCAGCAGTCCCACAATGTCTACTGCCACCCTGTGGAAGGGCTAGTCGATGATAGGCCTGGACTGGGCCTTTTTATCCCCTCTCTGACCTCAGCAGCCCGGTCCAATCAAAGCTGCCAGTGCTAGCCACAAGCCAACCAATCTAAAAAAGCATCACTGGCTCCCTGGGCCGGTGAGCGGGGCTTCCCCCCCCCCACCCCTCCCCAGGTGACCAGAGCATCCGTCTCACAGGCACCAGGTTTTTGTCATGTAGACAAGGGAGGGAGATCCCTGCCCTAAGGGATTCAATACCAGCCCCTCATGCTGGCAGAGACAGATCTCTGGAGAGGGGCACAGATGGTGGCATTTCCGGCCATCTGCCGGAGTCCGTCCAAGCTGGGGTCCAAGCTGGGGTCCAAGCTGGGGTCCTCCAGAACCTCCCACTTGAACTCCTCCTACCCAGCTAGGCAATCAGCAGGGAGTTCAGGTGCTCCCACAGGAAATGCACTAGGGGGGCGCTCCTGCGTTGAGCCACCCACCTCACTGTGCCCAGGTCCTCCTCCCTGATAGTCTCCCCTCTCTCTGCCACTGACGGAATACACACCTCCCCGGGACTGTCACTTAACCACCCTGGGGATCGCTAGTTCCTTCCGGGGACAGGGGTGCAATCGCCATCTTCAGGGCTCTCTTCCACTGCAGCCAATGGTGTGGCTGTCTCCTGGGGATTTTCTAACCCCCCTTCTTTAGCCTTCCTGCTCTGCAGGCGAGTCACCGCATGAACAGTGCAAGGCTTTGGCTCTTGGGTCTGTTCCCACCTCCGGAGCTGGGATTCCTGCCCCATAAGATCCCGTCCCACCAGGATGGGGACTGGAGCCCCTTCCAGTACCCCCATTTCCAGGTACGTTGCACAGTCGTTCCACACGACGGGTACACGGACTACCGGTACCGTCAGAGGTGGGGGCCCCACCCCGTGATTAGTAAGGGTCTTCCCCGGGATTATGTCTGCAGCTGAGACCAGGCTGGAATTGATTAATGTCACACTGGACCCCGTGTCCAGTTCCCCCACAAGGGTCCTCTCCTTTACTGTTATCATGGTCCAGTGGGGGACCATCACCTCCTCTGAGTTTGTGATCCTGTAGCAACAGACACTCCCCTCAGAGGGGCTCCGACCTTCCCCCTCACTACTCATGGCTGTTGCACGCCTGACGGGCCTGGGTCTATTGCTTAGCTTTGGACAGTTGGGCTTGATGTGGCCCGGCTCCCCGCAGTTATAGCACCCCTCTTTTCCGAATTGGGTGGTCTGTGCAAATCTGGGGCCGCCTTGCGCTCTGCAGGAGGTGGCCCTCTTTCCCCTTTTTGACCTGGGCCTCCCTTCCCCCCTCTTTGGGACCCTTTTTGTTCCTTCCCAGAGTAGGGAGGCTTCTCACGATTTAGCAACAGTCGGTTTGCAAGGTCTGCGGCCTCGTGAGCATTTTTGGGGTCCCTGTCCCTGACCAGGGTCTTAACCTCCCTCAGACACCAAAACTAGAATTGTTCCAGCACCATGAGATGGAGTGACTTTTCTAAAGTGTCAACCTTGGCTTCGGCTAACCATTTAATGCATGTGTCATCCAACAGGGCCACATAATCAGTCAATGACTTTCTGGGTTGTGGGCGCATATTCCGGAATTTTTTCCCGAAAATAATCCGGTCCTAACTGGAACCTTTTAGGCACAGCAGCTTTAAAAGCATTATAGTCATCAGCTGCATCTGAGGGGAGGCTGTTCAGCACCACCGCCATGTCGCCTTCTACCAGAGCAGACAAGTACATCATGATCTTTTCCTCTGGCACCTTACACCGCTGGGCTTGTCTTTCAAAGTTGCTTAGGGACACTGCAGGATCGTCTCCGTCTCGGTAGCGAGTGAAGGCTGAGACGTCCAGTTTGGGGTGTTCCCCAGATGCTTGCAGAGTTTTCGCACTTCCCCCGTTGGTCGGCAGACGGAGCTGAGCCTCCAGCTTTTTCTGCTCAAGCTCCAGCTTTTTTTCCTCCAGCTGTCTTTGTTCCCTTTTTTCCTCCAGCTCCATCCTTTTAGCTTCTAGCTGTCATTGTTCCTTCTTGCGCTGGGCTTCCAGTTGTCATTGTTCCTTCTCACGCTGGGCCTGCAGCTCCATCCTTTTCACTTCTAGCTGTCGTTGTTCCTTCTCGCACTGGGCTTCCAGCTGTCGTTGTTCCTTCTCACGCTAGGCCTCCAGCTCCATCCTTTTCACTTCTAGCTGTTGTTGTTCCTTCTCCTGCTGGGCTTCCAGCTTTTTTTCCTTCATCTCCATCCTCTTTGCTTCTAGCTGTTGTTGTTCCTTCTTCTCACGCTGGGCTTCCAGCTCCAGCCTTTTTAACTCCATCCTTTTCAGCTCTAGCTCATGGAGTCTCTGCCACTCCCCCTCAGAGGGTGATCTCCCGACGGCCTCTGGGCTTGACGAGTGGGAGTGTGCTCCTGGGTTGGTCTCAGGAGTTGTAGAGTGTGAAGGTGACGCTTGTTCTGACTCGTTAGTGCACAAGAGTTTAACCAGCTCTTCCTCCTTTAGCCCTCTCTTCACCTGAAGTCCTCTCTCTTTTGCCAGTTCTTTCAGTTCAGGCACGGTCATCCAGACATACTCATCCGCCATCCTGACTATCTACACTATCCAGTCGACCCGATGCCAAATTAGAAATTGTTTGCTCAAGGCATTTCAGTGACTCTATATCCCCAAATTATGCCTCAAATACAGCCAGGTATTCGGATCCCACACTCGCCACCACATGTGGCGGGCCACAGGGGGGCGCTCCTGCGTTGAGCCACCCACCTCACTGTGCCCAACCACCTTCCAGGCTCTGAGTGCCCTCCCTGGGGTGCCTCATGTCTGGCCCACCCCTTCCCTGGAGCACACCCGCTAGCCTGGGGTTCCCGCTGCCACTATCCAAGGCTCTGGACTCAATTCTGGATCTGCACACCTTGGAGAACACAGGCCTGATCGTCCAATGAGTACTAGACCCAATACCAGCACTTGGGGCACTTCCCAAGTCAGGGGATTATTAGGGAAGCCTCCCTTAGTCCAAAGTCCTAAGGGGCCTCCTAGGCATAATTTAGACCCACCCCTCAATAAGTCTCCCACACTGGTCACAAAGGAGAACTTTATTGATTACAGGGGGTAGGGCAGAAACAGGGTAAAAGGTAGAACAATATCAGAGGAATATCAGAGGAATCCCATAGAGCAAACTATAATGACTGATCACGCATCTGAGTTGCTGTAAGCTAAATATCTAGTCTGATCTCGAGTAGGTTACTCACACGCATCACCCAGAGGTGGTTGGAGTTTTCCTCTGGAGGCAGGTCACTCTTGGAGCATGCAGTTATGAGGAGAGAGCCAGTTTCAGATTCACCTGGATGACCGCATGGCTAATGGCTGCACTTCTTCCTGGACCGGGACTTTTTATCCCCTCTCTGACCTCAGCAGCCCGGTCCAACCGAAGCTGTCAGTGCTGGCCACAAGCCAACCAACCTAAAAAAGCATCACTGGCTACCTGGGCCGGTGAGCGGGGCTTTCCCCCCCAACCCTCCCCAGGTGACCAGAGCATCTGCCTCACAGGCACCAGGCTTTTGTCTTGTAGACAAGGGAGGGAGAGCCCCGCCCTGAGGGATTCAATACCAGCCCCTCACGCTGGCAGAGACAGATCTCTGGAGAGGGGCACAGACGGTGGCATTTCTGCCACACACATAATCAACGGCCCCCACACTGGACCCCAGAATCCTCATAACAGGACCCCTCCATGATCCCTCCACTCAGGCGGCCTATCCACCTTCATTCAAGCTACCTAGCCCCCCAAAACAATTTTCCCCTCTCATGTGTGGTCCCCCCAGGACCTCTGGCTACCAGCCCTGGCCCACCTCCAGGCCAGTCAGGACCCCTGGCCCCTGGGCATCCCTCGCAGTGGGCCCATGGTCCTTTTGACTGTCCTGGTCCTGGCCCCAGCATGGGCCAGTCAAGGGTACTCTCTGATTCGGGTCGGGTCTCTAGCCCCTCACTCTTTCC
>NW_005843647.1:24130-30783 GCF_000455745.1 Alligator sinensis | reverse complement strand
TCACTGAGAGCCCCACCAGGCCACCCACTCCTGGCAGGGTGCAGTTTTAGGTCATGCCCAGGACCAGGAGCCTCCTTACCATCCCCTACAGCTCCTCTCTTACCTCCAGATGATCTCAGCAGCCCTCCAGCCTGGTGATGCTGTTGCCTGAACTCCAGCAGTCAAACTGCCCTGTTTTTGAGTCAGACAGCCCCTGACTCTAAAATGGCTGCATTCATCAGGCACCTGGTGGCTGCCAGCTCCAGGCCCTTAAAATGGCAGGAACACACAGTGCCCTGTCACAGAGGGTGTCAGCCTGTCCATGCTGATCAACCCAGCCAGGTCAGGTGTGTCACGTTAATCTCTGTGTGTGTGTGTGTGTGTGTGTGTGTGTGTGTGTGTCTAATTTGGTGACTGGAGAAACCCAGCCCCATTGAAACTGAGTCCTGCAAGATAGCTCCTTTGGGGGTTAGGACTGGCAGAAGGGAGAGATACAGCTCCGTATAGAAACACAAGTAACACAAGCAGCACACGGACAGAATTACCAAGACCCTAGAAACGTATCCCTAATAAATGAGCACACCCCAAAGTAATGGGAAATCTGGTACCAGGTATGGTGCCAGGGAGGGGGTTAAACCCACCTTCCCCAGAGTACAGAGCTGCCCTGCGCTGCTAAACTTACTGAGCAGCAGGAAGAGGAAGTGAACACACAGCCAGGGAGCCATGCTCTGCCGTGCTCCAACACCTGGCCTGACTCACGGCAGGCATGGGACTGCATTTCCTGAATCAAAGGTAAATGTCTGTTTACTCCCGTTTCAATTTAATCTATGCAGTTTAGACTAACCCACAAAGACTAAATGAATCGATTCAGCTTCGGGCTTTTTGACTGTCTGTACTTAGCCCTAAAGACAAACCAGCTTCTCCATTTCCACAGGGCTGACTGGGGGTGGGTAGAAAAAGATGTATATTATATTGTATTCCATTAAATGTGTGGCATATTTGGGGTGAAATAAAAGTAAGTGCTCCTTGAAAACAGGCATGACTACTGCTCAGCTCTGAGGGTTGGTGCTGCTTCCTACATCTAAAGCAGCGCTTTCTAACCTTCTTTAGACTTGAGACCCATGGAAGATAGCAACTCTTAGCATTCACTTGTTTTTGCACCTGGAAAAATAATAGAGCCATTCCTCTGTTGCAAACAACTCAGACTGCAGCAGGTCAGAATGATTTTGTCATGCTAGATTAACTGAAATGGACACCACCAATTCTTATTTTAAATTGTTGGGTTGATCTTATGAATTATGTTGTAGAGTTTGCACCCTGTGTCGCCCTTAAAAAGATACTAGCGCCCTGGTTGCGAGCTACTCTCCCAGATGGTTTGTTGTTTATATTGTGTTACCATCTCCAAAAAAAAAAAATATAGGCAGTTTCAAAGTTTTATTACAGAGCGCTCTGGTAGAGCTGATTGAATACTGTTGGCTGATTTCTTTGGATTTATTTTTTTGGAAAATGAAATGTGTTTTATTTTTCCAATGGATATTTTCATTGTAAATCTATACTATTAGGCGTACTGCATGCCATCTCTGTTAGCAAGTATGAAACCTCACTACGATAAATGAAATTGTTCAGAGAGGCAGTGGGGTGAGAGGACCGAGTTCACCAATGTGTGCAGGGGGGCGAGCTGCTGTGGAAGTGTTGTGAACCCAATGATGTGCAAAGAAGTGTGATCTCAAGCAAAAATTGGCTCATTGGAATTTCATGCAAGCAACACTGCATGGGACATCTAGTGCCCATTTATGCCTGTATAAACATTGAAACATTTTTAAAGTCTTAATTTAGGCTATTTATGCTGTTGTATGCATCTGAGCATATTTTAAAAGTCTTAATTTAGTCCAATTTTTTAAAAGTTTTTGGTTTGTAAAACATCTTTGGTCTAACGAGTTGGAGTGTTTGCTTCCTCAGACAAAATGGGGGAGTGGGAGGGGAGAGAAAACAAACCCTTTTGAAGCAAATTTGCACAAAAACATTTTTATTTTTATTAACAACTATTTTTCCAAGCATATTCAATGTTTTACAAACAGCTGTTATCCAGCAGACACCCTCGTAGGAGGATGGTGAGGAAAGATACCCTGGGCTTGGTATTGTACGCTCCAACTCAAACACTCGTCATATTTTGACCTGGAAGTTCTTCAGAAGAGGGCGCACATCTTGGTATCCCTATTTAATGGATGTGGACACAAAGGCAGAAAGAGGGAAAACGATGTGCCCAGTGTCCCAGGGCAGGTCAATGGCAAATTGGGAAAAGAATCAAATCCGTTAGCTCTGATCCTGTACGTTCGAACGTGCTACCTCCCCCAGCAAAGAGGTTTCTGCTGTTCCACATAGGCTATTCTATGCAAAAACATGCCTTGCCAAGCTAAGTCCCTTGCTCGTGCCTAGGAATTTCAAGTCCATTTTCCACATTCTCCTCCAAATTATCCTGTTGAGTTCCCCAAGTCTAAGGGATGAGAAGGACCTCCCTCTTCCTAGTAATCATTCTTTATGGGAATTCATTTGAGTTGCATGCATCTCAGTGAATGTCACTTGGGTGAAAATAGCTAAAAAGTATGTTTGGGAGACAGAGAGGAACCACTAAGCGTAGCTTTTTTGGAAGGTATATGTTGGCACTACACCGATTGACAGAGGACAACTGCACACTGCACCACTGCACTGGCTTGCAGAAAATGAAATGTGCCAGCCCTTCTTGTTGCAGGCAATATCCTGATTATGATCAGCCATGTAGGTAACAATGTGAGAATAAAAAAAAAGTCATAAAATAATCCATAAAACATAATATAATATTATATATACACTTGGCTGGATCAAATCACAGGGAGGTATCTACAAATTCCTGATGCATTATTTGGATTCTGTGTTTGTTCCTCTTCAAAAGAGAAGGATGAATAAGAAAAGCATTTTATAAGGAATCATGGGAAAAAAGGTCCAATCCTGTAGTGTATTTAAGTATCCTCCACTTCCAGAAGGAAGTCACTGGAACTTGAAGATGCTTACAGCCCACCAGATCTGACCCTCCTGAATGGTGTTTTGGGGGCAGAGGTAGGGGAGGAGGAACAGTATTGGAAATTGTAAAGACAACTAGGTTTTTGCACTGCCATTAGGTTTTTCTTAATAGTAACAGTCAAAAATGACTTGGGTGCCTAAATCCCATTGTCTAAAATGATATTAGGATATCGACAGAGATGTGTTCCAAAAGTAAATGCAATGACATATAGGCAAGGAAAGCCTGACCTTAAAAGAGAGGTTAAATATATGGGAATCTTATGGAATGAACCTAAGAATAGGAAAAAGTGAGTCTTTTGCAGCCAAGGTTTTCAGATCTTGATCACAAACAATTTATATCAGGGATTACCTTTAGCTAGGAGAGCGACACATTCATTGCATCAAGACACCTAAATCCACCAGTGTTCCTAGTGGGCAAGAGGTCTGTGTCTTAGTCCTGAATAGCCATTGATAACCTGAGTGACCTTAGACAAGACATTTCCTCCCTGTACCTGTCTTTCCATTGATTATTTGTATTGACTTTACAAGGTAAACTCTTTGGGCACATCTAGTCAAGTGTGCACAAGCAGTATGCGGCGCCTAAGACCTGGCACTAGCGATGCAAACTGCACGCACTGCTTGTGCAGGTGCTCAGTGTGTTGCTAATTTGCAGTGCGATGGGTTTTTTTTGACACCAGGAGATCCTCATGTCAAAAAACACCTGTGTCTGAAAAAAAGCAGGGTGGCTTGCATGGCAGCAGTGTGTACTGCCCAAAACCAGAGCCAGGCTAGCCAGAGCCATGCTCCGGTTACCGGCCAGGCTCTGCGTGCCTGGATTGCCACCAAGGTGCTCAGTGTGTTGCTAATTTGCAGTGCGATGGGTTTTTTTTGACACCAGGAGATCCTCATGTCAAAAAACACCTGTGTCTGAAAAAAAGCAGGGTGGCTTGCATGGCAGCAGTGTGTACTGCCCAAAACCAGAGCCAGGCTAGCCAGAGCCATGCTCCGGTTACCGGCCAGGCTCTGCGTGCCTGGATTGCCACCATTGCAGCCCCAGGAGGCCCCCAGGACCCCAGGTAAGGCTACTGGGGCCAGCCCAGGTACTGGCCCCAACCAGAACATTTTTCCCATGCTCTAACCCCAGCTGCAGGGGCATGCACTGGGGAAAAAAGCACCAGCATGAATTTGTGCTGCTGCTTTTTTCCCCACAGCAACTGCACACCACTGCTCACGGGGACCTTTGAGTGCAGGAACTGTTTCTTAATTAGGTGCTTGTACAGTATCTACCATGAGAGAGCACCGATCTCAGATAGGACTTCTACACATCAATACATCAACAATAATAACAATAAAAAAGCCTTGATCTTAACTGGGTGCTAGTCCAAAACTATTAAAAAAATGTAAGAATAATAAGCATCCCAAAAACATGAACGTTTCCAGACCTGTGTGATCCTGTACATGCTCTAATGAGGGGGGGGGGGGGGGGGGACGACTCTTAATCCCTCCTATGGATGCTCACAGTAAGAGTTGCAATTATTACAATGACATCTTCAAACCTTGGGAAGCAGTCATATGTTAAGTCAGTATTTCCATTTCCTTCCATATATTTCTAGCTTTCTTAACATGCTGCCTATGGAATGGCAGCATGAGAATGGCTTGAAGGTAATAACAGTCTGCTTCTTGTATACTTTTGCACAACTGGATATTGCTTTAATCTGGTTTATGATGCCATGTTAGCCTATATCTTCACCTTCTTTTCTGTGCTGGTATATGGTTTAGGGATCCAGGTAAGAGCTCCTGTTTTAGTTTCCACAGGTTACAACTGGGTGCATTCTCCTCCTTATAATTTGTTGCATTCACACACACACAAAAGGTATACTTGTGTTTGTGTAAATAGTTAGTATGGAGGCACCAGATGAAGTGCCAATTAATTAATATTGCCCTTGGAAAAAGAATTAGATATACATACATACATAAATGAGTCAGAACTGTTTTCACATATATAAAATATGTGAAATACGTGCATTACGTGCAAAGAACTCAAAGCACTTCACTGAAGAGGGAGGTGTCTTTCCCAGAGGAGGAGTAGGAGGGGAAGTCAAGTGCTCACATGCAACAGCTTCTGGAAAAGCCACCCTTTGTGGACACACTCCACATAATCCACTGGGGACTCAGTCCTAGGGTGCAGCCCTCATATTTATTATCTCCTGCCGCAAGCTGGAGCTCGCTGTCCAACCGCTTGTCCCTAGAGTCGAAATCTGACTTCTCGGACTGCAACCAAATCCTGAACGCACCACTCAACAGATCTCACTGAAGGTGGGAGCCTTCTGACTACCGCTGTCCGGACCCACACGAAAGATGTCAGCAAACATATATAGACAATAAAAAACTGGGTACATAGTTTCTGCTCATGCCATGACTTACCTGCACATCAGGCAACAATGAGCTGTTGTTCCTACTCCCCTTGGAAGTCCCATTGTAGTCAGCAACGCAGATACCCTGCACAGCATTCACGTTAAAATAGGCCCTCAAGTAAACTCAGCCACTTCTCCCATCCAAAATTTCCTGGGTCTCATCCAGCCTTCCCCCATAAGGCTCTTTTTGTTCATTTGTTTTGTTTGCTTTTGCTGTCCCTGCACCTCGTGGGAGCACATGTGAGCTCGCAGGCTAGCTCAGCTAATGATAGCAATGCAGCTCAGGTAGCATCTTAGTGCTAGCTCAGATAGGTTTGCATAAGCTGCAATGGCTGCACTGGTCTCAAAGTAGAATTACTCCTTGCCTTGCTGCTGGTACTTTCCACACTCTCTGCTTCCTCTTCCCTTCAGAGATGAGGAGGAAGAATCTTCATCTAAAAAAAGTTGGGGGTGGGGGGTGGTGGTGGTGATGCACTTTCAGTAGCTCTAAGCACCCACCCTGGTCTCTGGTCAAGCAAATTGATGCAAGCTTATGGCAGACGCACACAAAGTATATGCTAATACAGCAATTTTCAGGCCAACCGTTTCATGATATCAAGTGCAATCCATAGACTGTACAGAGAGATTCCTTGAACTGTCACATAAAGGTCTCCCAGGGAACCCATGGAGGAGCCAGCCTATTGCTGGATCTACTGAACCTCACCATAAATACACGCACATTGCTTAACACCCTATAATCTGCATGTCATTCATAAACATATGATACCCACATGTCCTTGGTGCTTCCGATCAAATGACCAGGCTGTAATTTCTAAAATGTATATTTATGCAAAGCCCAGCTTATGAACACCGTGGTTTATAAAAGACAATCAGAAAGTATTATCTATTACTACATGGCCAAAGGTGTGTAGCACTTAAGCAGACAAGCGTAAAGATAGGAAGACAAAGCCATATGGTCTAGGGAGACAAGGATGCAGATAAAGCAAAGGGAACAAACACGACAAACACAGGGTGGTGAGTGGTTAAGGTTAACGTACGTCTCAATAGCTACACCTTTTTTACTTATTTCTTCACTCCAGTGAGGACTGGGAAGAAGGTTTTAGCCTTCACTTAGGGCCTAAATCCGAAGCATACTGTTACGTCTCAGCTGTATGTTCTTGGGCAACCCTGGCACAGGATGCAGTCTGTCTGACTCACCCCCCTCCCTCCCCTCCTCTACCTAAA
>NW_005843647.1:23550-23940 GCF_000455745.1 Alligator sinensis | reverse complement strand
ACTGCAGTGAATTCTGGGACCAGAGAAGCAGGGGAGCACTTCATGTTAGGGAATCTGTGCTCCAAATGTTAATCAACCCATGTTCTCACACACCCAGCTCAGCATTTATCAGACCAGTTCTAATCTGGATTTACTAAGGACTTTCCCCACCCCCCCAGACACACACACACACACACACACACACACACCTCTAAGTTTAATAGGCATCTCAGGCCGTATATTCCCCGGTCCCACTATGGGAGGCCTATTTAAACTTGATCGACTAAAACTCGAACTTCAAGCTGGCTCCCAAGTATTTGGTTACTCCCTAATCTTATTTGTTTCCTGATTATCAATCAGTTTCTTGAGATGTTCCAAACCAGATAACCCCTTGTCAATAGAAAAGACAAT
>NW_005843647.1:10330-21739 GCF_000455745.1 Alligator sinensis | reverse complement strand
AACAGGTTGTGGAAGTGCATGCATACTTATACTCTTTGACTGATGGGCTCTAACCACTGCTCTGAAGGATGACAAATTATTATTTCTAATCCGGCCAAGTTACAGGGTGAAATCCGGGATCTGCTGAAGTCAATCAGCACTTTGCCATTCATGAGGCCCTGCTGAAAAGACCTTAAAATCTAAAATAAACCAAGCCAGGAAAAAAAAAATGGGAAGAAAGGAAGTTATTTCAATCCCTGTGTTCTAGATAGACAACCGAGTCACAGAGAAATGCAGTGATTTGCACCACAGAAGCAGAAGTAGTGAAGAAGGTTTCTTTTTTTTTTTACTACAATACCAACATGTGCGAAAAATTATTTGCTTCTAAGTGTGTGTGTCTGTGTGTGTGTGTGTGTGTGTGTGTGTGTGTGTGTAGACATACGTGTGCATGTTGCACAGCAAGATTGAATACTAAACATTTTAATTAAAAAAAATGTTGAAAGTATTTCTGCTTCATTGAAATGCTTTTGACTCTAATAAAGACATGCTATTTTGGCAAATCTGGGACCAGCTCTCCACGGGACTGAGAACTGAGCAGAGATACTTTGAGTCTCGTTCTAGTGTGTCTTAAGCATTAGATCATGTGCCCTCTCAGATATCGGTTCATCTCACTGAGAGAAGAATATGACTGTAACAGTTTAGTCATTTTTTACGTAGGGCGGTGATTCACCCTTAAAACCAGATACTCAGGGATGTGAGCAATGATCCCTATCAGTTGAAATCTTCAAATCAGGACTGGCTCCCTTTCCCAAAATATGCTTTAGTCAAACACAAGCTTCTGCACTCAGTGCAGGGATAAACTGGGTGCAACTCTAGCTTGATAATACAGGCTTGGTGCAGGATAGGAGGGTAGATAACCTCCTGATTCCTTTTGCCCCTAACATCTATCATCTGCATCAGGGTAAAATGCCCTTTCTTTGGGTTTGCAGTAGACATAAGATATAATGGAAAATAGTCTTCTACGGTTTTGGTTCCTACTGTCTCTATAAAATCTTACTGGGATCCGCAGCTGCTCACAGACCTATGGTAGTCAAAACCTGAAGAGTGGAGCCAGCTCTTGAAAGCTAATAAACGTCTGTAGGCCAATAACAGCAGCAAAAGGTGAATCAATTCTTTGGGTTACAGAAGTTGCCTGCATATTGGGACTCTTAATAGAGTCAACAAATAGGAAGAAAGGCAAAGAAAAGACCGTCTCGAGATTGTGTTTCTCTAGGCAAATTTCTACTCATTTGAAATTGCCAATAACTTCCTTCCTAATCTGATTTGTACAATTTGTGTTCCTACTGTGAGAACACAAGAGCTGCCTTCATTTCCCCATTTTACTTGGTATGTAACATCAACAAGGTCTTTTAAATCAAAAGCCTAACATATGATTTAGATCCTTTGGGAAAGACAATGGTAATGCTGGAAAAAGGAAAGTAATAGAAATTTATATTAAAATCAAGCAATTTTACTGCACCGCAGAAAATCACTGGACAGGGCTGAGTAGCTGTGAGCAAGTCTCCATTACATCTGAGTATAAGGACAGCTGTTTTAAAAAGGGTGAAATAGGTAGTTGCTAATACTACATCAAAACCGAGCAATCCATTTCAAGCAGGCTCTTACAGCAGGAGAAAGCCAGATGCAGTAGGTGTTTGTTTAGGCTCCAGAGTGAGTAAGGCTGGAGACAGAAGTTACACATAAAACCGTTTAAAGTGATCAGAAACTGGTTTAAATCTGTAACAGAACAGAAGCTCAGTGCACAGAAACCAGTTTCAAAATGGCTGAAACTGACTGAAGATAAACCTGGTTGAATGTAGTAGCAGACTTAACTGATTTGGGTCAAACTGGTTTAAGGACCTTCTGTCCTAGACCCCTTCCTGGTTCAAATTAAATCACAGCCCCCAGCATCCCAGGATGCTTTGTAGCCCTGGGCTAGGCTATGCTGTCTGCTCCAGAGAGCAGGGCTCGCCCTGCCCCTCTGCTCTCTAGCTGGAGCAGTGAGGGCTGGCTGGGGGGAGGAAGCCTGCCTGGGGATACAGTCCGGTCTACGGTGGGGTGGGGGGGAAGGAGGGACTGTCCCTTCCAGACAAACTCCGGCTAGGGTCTGAAACCAAGGAGGAAGTTTAAACACTCCTTCCCCCACTCAAATTTACCGCTGGCTGCAACTGTGCATTACACATCCCAGAGACACGTGGAAGCATGAAGAGGCAGTGATGAGCAACCCTGCAGCGTCCTGCTGCTGTAATTCTGGACTGAAAATCCCAGAGACCTCGGGGGCAGCAGGAAGAGGAAGTGAACACACAGCCAGAGAGCCTGGTCTAGCACCCCCTGGCTTCTGGCCTGAGCCATTGCAGATACATGGCTGCATTTTCTGAACCAAAGGTAAATGTCTGTTCACTTCTGCTCCAATTTAATCTGTGCAGCTTAGACTAACCGGCAAAGACTAAATCAATTCAGCCTCGGGCTTTTTAACCATCTGTACCTAGCTGAAGCGGCATGAAACCCCAACCAAAAGTGTGGCCCCACAATGCCAGTCACTTTTTACAGGTCCAAAGGCCATATTAGGGGACCAAGTGCCAGTCAGTGAAAATTGGACACCTACTTCTCCTTTGTCTTTAAACATTTCCCCTGAAATGATTGTTCCAAACTGATCCAGTAAATTAGTGGCAGACTGTCGTAGAAGCCAAGTCTATCAGGTTCAAATCCAGCTCTAACCCACAGAGCGTGATACTCCCAAAAATCCACATGCAGAAGACATGCAAAGAAAGAGTAGCTGAGCTTTGTTGGTAGCAAATTCATCATTCCCCAACCAGGTTTGGACTCAACTGAGTCCTTGTGATTTACATCACGAGATAAGAGATAAGAAGGGTGAAGGCTGGGTATATCTATGGGAGCAGGTCATGGGATTTGGATCAGGCTATGCTGAATGTACACTGCCCCACTCCTCACCTGACTATAAAATCCCAAGAGATTATAATATAGCCCAAGGCGGCTTTGCCTCTACCCCCTGAAGTCCTGCATCAACTCATCACTATAAAACACAGCTGGAACTGCAATGTTACTCCTGGTATTTTTGTGTTGTTTTTTTTTTTTCCACTGAGCTCAGAAATACCTGGTTCACTAGAATGAGCCTCCAGTCTATCGCTAGAATATAAGACTCCAGTGAGTTTCACGGGGTTTCAGGAGCCCTAAGCAAGGAGGTAGGAAAGGAAGAGTTGGCTCATCCACAGCTGAAATAAAGAAAGCCTCATTCACCCAATAGATTCTTGTAATGGTTTCTTCTCAAGTGCATTCATCATGATAGATATTGGTCATCTGACTCACCAACTACAGACTCTTCACTCATTTTCATCTCGACCAAAGAGGGGGAATCTATGGTTCAGTTTTCATTTGAATAATTAAATCATAGTTTCACCAGCTCAGACTACTTTCAAAACCACTACAGTCAGCAGACTGAAAGCTTCATTGCATCTGGTTTCCATCACGTCACTCCACCTGAGTGGTAATCACTGTCCCCAGCTATCTTCTCCCTGGTTCAGATGCAAAGCCATGGAAACGCATATTCCTTTGCCCATTCCTAAAGATGCATAGTAAGTGAATAGAAGGGGTTTTGACTCTTCCACAGCCGAACATGCATCTCTTCACTTTCATCCTCTCCTCTTGGCTGCTCTAATTTGTGCCAGCTAGGAATGGCCTAAGTTGGCGAAGGACTATAATAATACCAGCTGAACAGTCCTTTATATAGGCAAGGTCATGCCTCTGACGTGGAAAACTCCACATCAGTCAGTCAAACCTGCTTTAGTGTTACTTTGCACCAATGGAGCAGTAAAAAGAGGCCATGAAAGAAGGCCAGGATCTGACCTTATGTTTTTCTGAGTTCAAGCCCAGAGCCTTTGCAGAACGTGTTACATGGCTTGTCCCTGTGATGTTTGTTCACAAATCAGTACAGTATCTAACAGAACTATGTGGGCATGTCTACATGACAATTTTGGGACTCCTTGTACACCTATGCAATAGCGCCTGCAGAAGGTAGTTGTACACAGGGATCTACAATGACCTGTATATAAGGCTTGATCACTATGCTGCAAATGCAGTGGTGCTCCCAAGCAATGTACCTTGCAGTGTAGTCTCATATATTCTAGCTGGAGTAATAGAGCAAAAACAGATACAGATAAAGGCCAAGGGGAACATTTTGCACAAAGCCCATGCAAATCCAGCCCACTCAGCTTCATTGACTTCTAGCACTGTCCCTTGCTTGGTAAGGAGGATGACTGTTGGTCCTATTTGTTTCCATTTATCCACTATTATATTTCAGATCCCTTCTTAGGTTGAGGCCGGGCTCTTGTGATAGATAGCTTGCTAAAGAGGGAGAGTTGTGGTACAGTATGATCATAAATTGGAAAATAGAGAAGTCTACTTTCAGGAAGGAAAGGAGGAAAGAGCAGAACTTGAATATTGCAATCTTGAGTCTTCCTTTTTTTAGGTTTGAACACTGATGACCTACCTGCGAAGACTCAGACATCAGTTCTACCCATCATACAATCTGTCAAATTAAATAAATAAAACCGACCCTGGATGTAATTTGCCTCATCTTTGCATAATGTCAAAAAAGTGCATGGGAATTGCTGGAGTCTTTAAGAATGGAGCTGTTGATTATTTCGGCACAATTGAGTGACAGCTGAGAAATGAGTCTGAAATGGGAAGGGCCATGTCAGATGTACAGTTTAAACAAGCGTGGCTTTGATTGTCATTCACACCAAATTGCTGCAGGGGGAGGGAAAGGAACTATTTATAAACTGGCAGTCTCAAGAAACTCCAGTTATGATGATTTAATTAACACAGAGCGAAGCTTCAGACAGTCACATCACTCTGAACTTAAAAGTAACACATTTCAGGCCAAAGATCATTTAAAACATTAACAAATGATAGTTGAACCAAGGCAAGAATTGGATGTTGGTTTCTTCTAAATAACCTCGCAAAGCACCATGGGGGACTGGTGCCTCCTAAGTCTGGGGGGGCACCAGATAACCAATGGGGGGAGGAGGGGGTCCCCCAGGGGCCAATCACCGAGCCAGTGGCAAAATTGGAAGGACACTTCTGGTTTCATGGTGGGCATTTCCAGGGGGCGCATGGCTGATAGCAGGGGGTGCACGTGCACCCCCTACACCTCGCCAATTTAAAGCACAACAATAACCCAATGGATATACAATAAAAGATGAGACCATTGAACAATTATTTGGCAGGAGAAGTGGAATTTTACTAAGAACTAAATTAGAAGACAAGGAAAAACCTACCACAACAGTGAAGTATCAGGAGACGTTGGTGTGAGGAGAAAATGAGGAGCAAGGCCGTTCAAGGGAAACTTGCCTTTGCGTAGAGGACTCGTTCAAGTTTGGCATGCTGCTCAGAACTGATGAGGCCTTGTGTAGGCCCTCTGCTCAGAAATACATTATGCCCTGTGCACATTAATATTGTAGGGTGTGTGATAAAGTGGACATCACGCAAGACCCAAATGCAGTGTCCAGGCCAGGACAGTAAAAGAGGACACTGAAAACATCAACGCCAATCCTGGTTCTGCCACTGACTTGCTGTGTGACCTTGAGCAAGTCCCTTTTTTTGCCTCTGTTTCCCTTGGCTTGCTTGATTTATGCAAGTTTTCAGTTCTTCAGGCCAAGGGCTGCCCCTGACAATGTGCTTGTACAGTGCCTAGCACCATGATTTAAGCTGGGGACATAAATTGTTACTGACATATAAGTGATCATAATATTACACTGAGCTTTGCAGACTGCCTAAACTTATTTTTTCCCCTCTGCGTGCCTAACTCTATTCCATCGTGGAAAATACCCACCTGACGGTCCGGGCTACTGGCCATAGCCTTAGACCGCCCTTGGCTCCCACATGGCGTCACGAACAGTATGCGGGGAAGACACGATGGAGTTAGAGTTAGTTAGAAACTGCCCTTGGCACAGTGGGAAACGGCACGTAACAGACGCCGAAGAACTAGAGGCACATATCGCTTATCATCAGGCGGGCGGAACGGGTGAAAGGCTCATCAGCAGCTACTTTTCGCTGAAGGGAGAAGAGAAGGAAGCACATCTTCACCCCGGAGCTTTCGGGTGTGTGATGGGTGGAGAGCGGGTCCTATTTAGATCCCGAGAGGAAGGGGGCACCGTATCCTCAGTCCGAGTGAAACCGGTGGGCGCAGTAGACCCAACCCTCGATCCAGAGTAAACCCGCTGCCTGCGATATGTGCAGGAGACGGAAGAACAGTTCAGTTCCCAAGCAGTGTTGTCTAGATTGAGGAGCCGCGAGCTCGTGTCTGATCTCCGTGAGAGTTTGGAAACAGAGGGACGCGCCGCAGCTGAAGGGGCAGCCCCGAAGTGCGACAGGGGGAAAATGTTAAGTGTAATGCTCCGTACTATGACAACTCTAATGCGGGAAAATGCAAGTTTAAAATCCCAGCTGCTCGCAGCCGTTCAGGCGGCTAAAGATGCGGCTGTGAGAGAGGATCCTGAGACGCCATTTCAAGATGGCGCTGAGCAAGAAGGGAGCCACGTGGAGGAGCCGGAAAAGACGGGCGGAGCTTCAAAAGAACAAGCGAGAATCCGTCCAGTGGTCCCACCCACTGAAGTGACGTCGCTTCTGGTGGCCCTGCCTTCTTGCCACAGGGAGGGAGCATTGAGCAGAGGAGAGCATCCGCCCCTCCTACCAGAATCAGTAATGACTCTAGCAGCAGTTCGCCCTGTGACAACGAGCTGCCAGGCAACTGATCCACCGAGTGCAGCTTGTGCCACCACCTATCGTGCTCGTACTTGGACTGAGTTGCAGGAACTGTACGAGGAGTCAAAGATCAAGCCTGAGGAGACCCTAGCCGTGTGGATGGGACGCCTAGTTGTGGAGTTTGGGTCCGGCTTGCTGGACTTAGAAGAACCAAGTTTCCTGATCCGGCGGGCCTCGTGGAGCGGAGGGCATGCCACCGACATCAACACAGTGACATTCAATGCTCATTGGCCCATTCTGCTTCCGGCGCTTGCCGCAGGACAAGTCGGTCAGGAATCTCACGCATGGCATGATGGACAGCCGGGGAAGGCCAGCGCGGAGCAACTTTTGCTGGCCATAATCAGGATCTCATACTGCTCCTGGAACCCCAGAGCATGTGTACTGGGACTAACATCATCCCAGCAGAGAGGGTCATGGCCTCACCGCCATCTGCGAAATAATGGAACTGTTCCAATAAATCTGAACAGCGTAAAAGCCTGTGTTGAGGTCTATGGAGGAAAGAACACCGTTGCCGTCCGGATTTTCCTCAACCCAATGGTTGGTCAACCTGCAAGCAACCTTTTGTGTCAGCTTTCATGACTGCGCACCCTTATGAAGTCGAAAACACCCAGCGACTGGGAGCATCGATCTACTGCATACCCAATCAAAGCTCAGGGCACAAGCCATAGCGAATCTGATCATGAACCATTGCCGCAGAGAACGCCCGATGAGCGAATCATGTTTGGATTCCTCCAAACTATTCTGGGCTCACTAAACGACAACTCCGAATCCTGGGAGATGCAGGCCAATGGCAACTGGCCTATGAACTAGGTTTTCAGTATTCAGAAAAGCCAGACAACGACTCCACGACGTTGTCATCGGCGTTTTCATCTTGCTGAACGTGGATAAAACCCCGCGGTGTTTGCCATCTACTTCCGCGTCGGTCATATCCACGAGCGCGTGAGAGAAAAATCGTCCAAAGCGGAGCCGTGCCCGAGCACCTGTATTGTGTGCTGTAAAAAAGCGGGGAGCGGCGACAAATCTAGCTGACTGCCCTATCATGCGCGGTTCCATGTAAATATTGTAATATAGGTTAATTTATCATTTTGAGGATTTTCTTTTCACAGGTTCAGGACTCAGAGTGCGTGGTGGAGGAAAGTCCTGAGAGAGAAAAAGAGAACATAATTGGAGAAGTGAGGGCTTGACTTGTGACTTCGCCATGACACCTACTGAAATCCTGATAGTTACATTTTTGTTATGAATATAATTACATGTCTGTGTGTTGGTGCCGGCTATTATTTGATTCGATCCTTAGAGGACAAACTTATTTTGTTGTCTAAATTTGTGTTTAACCGTTTAGCTTATGAACCAGCTGAGAGAGCTCGTAATGACCCAAACGATGTGCATGTCGTTTAAATTCCAGCTGTGCCATCGGCAAGGGGGCATGTCATAACCCAATGATTTTTAGTGCCTCGGCACATTGGAATTTTCCCGCCACATGGAGCTTTCTTTGCACAGTGGATTTCTCAGCTGCAGAGAGAAAACCCCGGTGCAAAAGAGTTCCCGCCACACTTATGCAAATTTGTGTCCCACTATTGGTCTATTCTAAATTATTCCTACCTGGCGGCTAGCGATTGGTTTGCTAGCCATATAAAAGGTTAGGGCAGTTTCCGCCCAAGTTGGAGGACTCCTCAACCATCTCGTGGGGAACTCTAAGCGCACTGTGGAGCCTAGCAAACTCCGCGTGTGTCTTGGAGGAGAACTTAGGGACCTGATCAGACTCTAACCACTCCCCGTCATCGTGGAAATATTGACGCACCCCCGTGTGAAGTGTTCATGGAGTCGTACACCGACGACTCATCTTGGTTTGGTACGAAGAGAGATCTCACCCCTTGTGTTTGTGTGCAACTGTAATTCAAGCAAGTTTTCTTCCTGCACTGCGACCATTGGCAGTGTAAGTAAAGCTTTCTTTATACAACCAATACGCTTCCGTGCCTAACTCTATTCCATCGTGGAAAATACCCACCTGACGGTCCGGGCTACTGGCCATAGCCTTAGACCGCCCTCGGCTCCCACAATTATGTTCACACAAGTAACAATGATGACCAGCACCATGTGGCTGGACTCTACATGGCGATCATGCCAGCAAAGCTCACCTGAGATTGGGGCCCCCGCAAACATACAGGGACAGATAGTTAATGCTGCAAAGAGCTTGCAGTCTTGATAGCCAGAACAGACAGAAGTGGAAGAGGAAACAATGATGTGGTGAATGGAAATTACTTTTTCCAAAAGCAAAAGCAAAGAAGCAGCTAAGTAGAATGACTTCAGTCCTTGCTTTTTCATCTAAAACTCATTGTGGTTTGGGGGCACGGAATATAGGTTTTCGGTCTTGACCCTCCTTGAATACACGGAGGGTGACGCAAATAAACGTCCCTCTATTTAATTTAAATATGTGCTGTAGACCAAAGAAAGACTTCAGAAATGGCCTCGGTTTCTTCTTTTGGGCATGGTCCGTGTGTCTACCACCTACAATGTTGCTGAAAAAAGCTGAGTTTTAACCACTTTGGAGAACTGGGAAGGATGGTCTCCAAATGTTTTATTACATGGATGGCCCAGGCGGGGGTGTGAAAGCCGGGGCACGCTTCAGGAGTGCGGGGTCAGCCACACCTTCCTTGGGGTTGGGGGGGCAGCAGCGAAGCAGGGCACATGAGGAGCGGCAGACAAGTTGGGGCACAGGAATGGCAGATGCTTGCTGGCTCTGAGAAGCAGCAGTGGGGAAAAGGCCAGCCAGCCACGAAGTGCATGCAAACACGGGGAACATTTTTTTTTGGACTCCAAAAAAGTTGTATTCTTCATTAATCTGAACCTTGAACTAAATCACCAGTAAAAATGTGCAAGATTAGCACCTGGTGTCTTGCTGAAACATTGCAACAGCAATTCCATGGATTTTGGAGTGAACCCAAGCGGCGCCTGGTGACAAAATTGTTGCAAAGCGGGAAAAATGCCATTTTTGCCTATATGTCAGATACACGTTGAAAAAAATAATACAATAAAAAAATCTCTTGGCACAAATTCAGCTGCTAAAACTAAAACATGTCAGAAGTGTTTTAAATTACCATGATACAAAGTGGCAACCACAATAAAACAAGGTGGCAACATGGATCTTCAGACGCGATGAAGCTACCAAAATAGCGATTTTTGTCATGTGGAAACAGGAAAAGTGCCATGTGGATTGGTGGCTCTTCCATCACTAACTTGGTAACCTTAGTCAAGTTGTCTCTTCTCCCCACGCTTCAGTTTTCTCTTATGGGAAAAATGCTACTGACCTGAAGTAAATTCTTAAATATCTAGAGATGAAATGCACCGTGCAAAAGACAGATAATTATATACTAATGTCATAGAACAGATACAAGATGCCAACAAGTGTCTATCCTGTCACTAAAAGGTGACCTTGCCATCACTGGTCCAGTCTTCGTGGCACTCGGAAAAAGGACCCTTCCACGCCAAGGGTGGCATCATTTGTAGATAGAGCAAATTTATATTAAATCCACAGCCTTCACAGGCAGCTTAATATTTGTAACTGACTTCTATTTTTTTTAGGCAGGATTTTTTCTTTTCATTCTCTTCTTATGAAACACCTTACATGCAATGTTTGGAGAACATTGCCATAATCCCATTTCAGTGTTTTTTCCTCCCTCTCTGAGTTAAGGTTGCTAACAAGTTCTGATTCTACTATTTGGGACTGTTATTTAAGTGAGGTTGCCTTGATAGTCGAGAGACAACCTTAAACCACAAGCTTCTTCAAAAGGATTTAGTAATTACCTAATACCTACTAAGTCGCCGTACCTTAGCCAATGGCATTTAAGTTTACCTGGTGAAACGTAAGCAGCAGTTTGTTACTTGTACCAGTTCAAATGGGCATTTTCCAAGTGAACCATTAAATGATGCAGGGAAGTAATGCAGAGAGAATTAATGCAGGGAAGTAATGCAGTGCTGTAGGTAGCGCCTGATTCTCAATGATCAGTATCTTCTGGCCTTCTCTGTATGTGGTTCTGCATATAGAATGGCCCCTTTTCAAAAGCAGCCTAGCAATAACACTGCTGACATCTCCATCAGCATGAGCTTTCCATTTCCATGCTACACAGCTGAACAGTGCAAGGCAAAGCTATGTATCGCATGAAGAAGTAGCATTCCTTATTCACATCGCAGTGCTATGAAAAGCTGAAGACTTGCTGCAAAGAGCAGTGGCTGCAACTTCTAGGGCTTTGCTAGCAACTGAATCGAGCAGGCTTGGTACATAAGAAAATCAATAAGCAATTTAGCTTATTTGGCTGCAGCACAGGCAGATGTAATTAAAGCTGGTTAGTGTCTAAAATGCCTACTGCTCCCACCCGTCTGAGTTCAGTCCTAAAATGCCTGGCTTGAAATGACCAAGTAGCACGAAGTCAGTAGTGCTATAAACACGAAGCATGCAGGAACATTTCATGTCAAAGAATGTATGGTATATGTATAATATGAGAGACGACCAAAACTCTCTTTACCCTGGGCAGCTCTCACCTGTAGCTCATACAACCTAGATGCTGCAGGTAACACGCATCTAAATTAATATAAATGACATGAACACACACA